>NW_022723891.1:60809-66590 GCF_011630105.1 Anneissia japonica
ATATATATAATAGAACTCTTTACAACTCCAATCAATTTTATTAACTTTAACATCAAGCAAGTCTTACAAGAAAAACTGTAACTCAAAGGTTAGAAAAAGGAGAAAAAACAACTGAAACTAATCCACTACTATTTGTAATAATGAACAACTGTCATTGCAGGTCACTGAACTCTTGTCCCTGAACCTCAGTAGTGTACAGCAGTATCCTTTTCCTTTTTCTCTATCCCTCATTTTCTTCCTATATTATTTCCTTTTCCTATATTTTTTTTTTGTCACAGAAAGTTACCACATTTTTGTTTTATTGTAAATTGTTCCCCATTGCATATCATACTTTGTACTACTTAAACTAATTCCATTTGGAACATCAGACAAGTCCTACGGGAGATTTTGTAACACAAGGGCGAGGAAAAGGAAAAAGAGAGGGAAAACAACTACTTGTTCCTGAAACTTAATAATGTACAGTATATTTTTCCTCTCCTCCTTTCCCTCTCATATTCTTTCCTCTTATTCCCCTTTTTTCTTCATTAGCCACAGAATATTGCTCCTATATCAAATGTCCCTCAATTGATATAGGGCCTAATAGATCTTTATACTTACATTCTTTTACTTGGAACATCTGACCATTTCATCGGGAGATTTTGTAGCTACATGACGAGAGAAGAACAGAGAGAGAAAAGAGAAAAAAAACATCTTATTTTATTTCCTTTTTAGTTTTAATTATTTTTTAATATTCCTTTGCTGATTAACTGCTTGTTCTTGTAACCCAGCAGTGTATATTGATTTTTTTTCTTTCCATTGTCTATATAAATAGACTCTATACTTTAAAATCTATTTTTTTTCTTTTTCATTTTTCCTTTTCATTTATTTTTTATTTATAAAATGTTCCAATACATTGTTTCTTAATATCATGTTTGAAAATATGGATAAATCATGCCTATAAATGGTCCGAACGACTGCTCCTATTTCAGGTTATTTAATGCTTGTTCCTGGAACTCATCAGTGAACACTTTTTTTTATATCTGTTGTCTACTGTATCTTTTTTTTTTTTTTGTCTACAAAATCTTTTTTGTTGCCCCCACTTTATTTATTGTATTTTTGATAATTCCACTATATTATTTCTAAATATCATGTTTGATAATAAGGATAGATCAAGCATATAGATGGAAAAAACTGCACCCAATTTTCTTTCCATTTTCTATAATCAATAGAACCCTACGCTTTCAAGAACTGTTTTTTTTTTCCCTTTTCAAATTGTTATCGTTCTTATTTTTATTTTTAATTGATAATGATAATTTACAGTGGTACTTGAAAGTAATCGTTGCAAGTTTTAAAAAACCAAGAGTGGTTAAAAAATATTCATCAATCACGTAATCACGTTAGCTCTATATATTTATATTGTGTCAACTTAAGTTTTAGATACCTTTGAAACTGTGTGGAAAAACATTACATTTCAAACTTCATGTTTAAAATTACAATTACCCAGATAAAGGCATAAAATAGTGTCTTCTACAGGGTTTGCTCTTCTTTTAAAGACGTAATTTTCGCTTAGTCTACTTCTAAATATGCTTACTCAAAATGATACTACTGTATTTTGCTTCGCAAAACCGATTTCGAGACTGTACATTTCCTAATTGGTCTATCGATTCCTATCGATTTTATTTCTACCCTACTTTTCGAGTTCTTAGGCGATCGGCTTCAACCTTAACCAAACAAAAACAAAATACTTTTGCCGAACAAAAAAAAAATGTTATGCTAATAATATATTAGACATCTGCTTTTAAACGAAACACGTTGAAAGAGAACACACTGTAGCAAAAGACTTTTTGGCTGTAGCTCTAAATCCTAGTATTGGTTTCAATTACAGATACAGGACAACAAAACTTTGAGTCTGATGTCGAAAGTGTGCGTCTCTCTGTCACTCATCGCTTTGGTTGTTTCTCTCTTCGTTTACTGCTTATTTCCGTAAGTTATTTAAATTCCTTTTTTTAGTAATTTTAAGTGTTGATCTCATAGTTTAACACATTGAGGGTATACCTACTAAGACAGCTAAACACCACATTGTAGTAAACAGCATATACATTTATTTGTCAAACAAGTATTGGTTAAAAGCAAAGTGTCTCTGGCAGGATTTGAGTCTGAAGCCTCTCGCTGCAATGGCGCGAGTGTCTTACATTAGACCACAGAGACATACGCGTGCATGTACACGCAGACATCTTCTCTCATAAAGCCGGCTTGAAGCGCACACATACTGGGGTCATGTTTAAGTGAGAACTGGCTTGTACATTGTCGTAGCTTGGAAAAATAAATGGTACAACGTTGAGGTATAAATATTTGTAGCAAAATATACATATGCATATTTACTTGTTTACCTTTAAATAGGGAACTATGGAAATCACTCCGCGTTTCAATCCACAAAAACTTGGTTGTTAACATGATTTCGATGCAATCACTCTTTCTTTTTGGGATCGACAAGACAGGCAACAAGGTAAGTAGGCCTATTACTGAAATGCAAAGATTATATCAGAATTTATTATCAGATTCAAACTGTTCTTTATTTATAATAGTTTGAATTAATCCTTCAGCAAAACTTCACAATAATAAAACTAGGATATATACGAATATGAAACATATTTTTATGTTGTCATGGCAAGATAGGTTGTCTTGACAAGTCGACATAATAAAAATTGTATGTTGTCATGGCGAGATAGGTTATCTTGACATCATGGCGAGATAGATTATCTTGACAAGTCGACATAATATAAGTTGTATGTTGTCATGGCGAGATAGATTATCTTGACAAGTCGACATAATATAAGTTGTATGTTGTCATGGCGAGATAGATTATCTTGACAAGTCGACATAATATAAGTTGTATGTTGTCATGGCGAGATAGATTATCTTGACAAGTCGACATAATATAAGTTGTATGTTGTCATGGCGAGATAGATTATCTTGACAAGTCGACATAATATAAGTTGTATGTTGTCATGGCGAGATAGATTATCTTGACAAGTTGACATAGTAAAAATTGTATGTTGTCATGGCAAGAATGGTTATCTTGACAAGTCGACATAATAAAAGTTGTATGTTGTCATGGCGAGATTGATTTTCTTGGCAAGTCGACATAATAAAAATGTTATGTTGTCATGGTGAGATAGGTTATCTTGACAAGTCGACATAATAAAAATTGTATGTTGTCATGGCGAGATAGATTATCTTGACAATTCGACATAATAAAAGTTGTATGTTGTCATGGCGAAAAAGATTTTCTTGGCAAGTCGACATAATAAAAATTGTATGTTGTCATGGCGAGATATGTTATCTTGACAAGTCGACATAATAAAAATTGTATGTTGTCATGGCGAGATAAATTATCTTGACAAGTCGACATAATAAAAGTTGTATGTTGTCATGGCGAGATAGATTATCTTGACAAGTCGACATAGTAAAAATGTTATGTTGTCATGGCGAGATAGGTTAAAATCTATCTCACCATGACAACATACAATTTGTATTATGTCGACTTGTTAAGATAATCTATCTCGCCATGACAACATACAACTTTTATTATGTCGACTTGTCAAGATAATCTATCTCGCCATGACAAGATACAATTTGCATTATATTGACTTGTCAAGATAATCTATCTCGCCGTGACAACATACAACTTTTATTATGTCTACTTGTCAAGATAATCTATCTCGCCATGACAACATACAATTTTTGCTATGTAGACTTGTCAAGATAATCTATCTCGCCATGACAACATACAATTTTTACTATGTCGACTTGTCAAGATAATCTATTTCGCCATGACAACATACAATTTTTACTATGTCGACTTGTCAAGATAATCTATCTCGCCATAACAACATACAATTTTTATTATGTCGACTTGTCAAGATAACCTATCTCGCCATGACAACATACAACTTATATTATGTCGACTTGTCAAGATAATCTATCTCGCCATGACAACTTACAATATGTATTATGTCGACTTGTCAAGATAATCTATCTCGCCATGACAACATACAATTTTTACTATGTCGACTTGTCAAGATAATCTATCTCGCCATGTCGACATGATATGTATATTATGTCGACATGACAACATAAATTATCTTGACAAGTCGTCAAGTCGAATGGCACTTAGGTGCTTCCGTAACTATTACATTATTATAAAAGTTTTTAATACTTATATATCGCTATTGGCAATATTTGGTCTATGTACGTTATTATAATGTTCCTTTGTTCGTTCCTTCGATTCTTTTTTCGATTGCTGTTCGTGTGTCCGTTTTTCCATCCATCCACCCGCCCACACCATCCACCTAGAAGACAAGTGCCGTAAGATCATTAAATTATCCGATTACATGTACGTGTATCTAACATACATACATTCTACATTATCCATCGAATCGTTTAAATAGTCATTTACCTTTCAGATCATATGTGCAGTCGTTAGCGTTCTTCTTCACTTCACTGCGCTGAATACATTCACCTGGATGTTTGGTGAGGCGGTATACTTGCTTTTCAAAGTTTCCACATCAGCCCCCAGGCAACACAACCGACTTCGAAATTACATGACAGTATGCTATGGTATTCCCCTTATCATCGTTGTCATTTCTTCGGCTGGATTCACATCCGAATACAATGATGGTGACAGGTAGGTTACTGATTAATTTCTAATGCCGGAAACCCAGGGGTGGTGCCAGCGGGGAGCAGGCTCCGTCGGGGAGAGCTGCACCCAACCCCTTCGTTTGGGAGGGAAAAACAAATTGCTATATAGAAAAAATTATATGTATTTTTTACATGTTAGTGGACTCTACGATTAAATAAGGATTGGAAAACCTAAACTGTCATAGTTTTCGGGGTTTCGCCCCTGAAATCTACTTCACTGTCGTTGAACAACCCCGCACTCCCCAACACCGGTGACATTGGACAGTCCGTCTGGTAACTCCTGGCACCATCCATGGCGATGTTGTATTGTTAAAATGTATGCATTGGTGCGTCGGAGAGCTCAAAAGGCTTCCCACGCGAAATAGCAAACGGATTTTGTAATTTCAAAGGATGGCAAAGATGACATTTCTATAGATGGGAATATTGGGATATCTTCTTTATCTTAATTATTTCTAAAAAGTAACAACAACGATCTATTCTAACATTTTCTTACCTTTTCCAGTTGTTGGCTTGGTCAAGAAAGAGGAATGATATGGGCATTTGTAGCACCAGCATTATGCATTGCTACGGTAAAGAATATTTTATGTGTGCAATTTCGTGTTGGAGAGCAACATAGAATGTGATCAATGTTGCTGCGACATAGAATGTGATCAATGTTGCTATTGGCAATCCGGTCCACCGCCTCAAAACATGTTTAATTGTCTTGCTTTGTGTATTGCTTTTTGAATATTTTATTTTATAACAAGTGACGAAATGAAATGAAGCATAAATATTGTTAGATACTTCTAAAAATTGTATTTCTTGTAATTTTTAACCAATACTTTTATTAATATATTTATTCTTATAAATGCAATTTTTATGTAACAATGTGTATACTCCACCTTCTCTCCTTAATGACGAATAATAATTGCCTTTATGTTAATATTGTACACATTTTGTATTGATTTTTCTCAAGGGTAACACTGGAATAATGTGCATTGTTGTGAGAATAATCTATAAACGAGCAGGTAATATGGTAGGAAAACCAGCGGCAGCGAGGAACAAGTTTAAGCAATTGAGGTGATTAGGCCTATATATGTATATATATATATATATATATAT
>NW_022723891.1:66784-70121 GCF_011630105.1 Anneissia japonica
TATCCGTAGTCAGCTATCTCAAACTCTGATTTTGTTCTACAGAAAAGCTACTCGTGGTACATTAATGCTGCTACCAATAATGGGTAGCGCGTGGATCATTGGACCGTTTGCTGTCAGTTCGGATACTGAATTCCTTGATTACGTATTCAACTTGTTAAACGGCTCACAGGGTATCTTCATATTCCTTATCTACTGCGTCTTTGATAATGAGGTAAAATTGACTTTATTTAAATGTTCTCAATTATTTTTAAGTTAGGCGACATTTACAAGTGGAAAGTGTGTCATTAAAATGAGTAACTGTAATAGCATCAGCCATTGTGACTATGCCTTTTTTGACATTATTAATTTTTATTATTATTTATTCAGAAAAAAAAAAGATACAATACAAAGCAATACAATACAATTACGAAGAATCTTAATCTTATGTCCACACTCAAATTCTGTGTTATGTTCCCATATATGAGCATATTACTTGATCACATAAAAGTTGATAGTGTGGACAAAACATTAGTAGACACAACTGCGCGGAAGACACCCTAAAGCTTGGTTTTCATACAATGGCTACATACGCTGTCGCTGACAGCTTTCGGTGACGCTGATTGGTCGATGAAATCAGGTAGCCTTCTCGATTGCGTCTGGCACAGCTGCTACGCAGTACAACGTTTGCACTGAAAACACCGTACCGACAATGTAGCGATTTTATGGAAAACAGGCTCAAGCCATTGTCACAAGATAGGCGTGTACAGTACATTCATGACACAATCAAGGCACAAAAGACAATTTTATTATTGATATTAGTGTTTAAAACCTGCATTAAATAGATTATTCCTACAAAATCTACGTTCGGTATTATGTTACATCCTCATTCTCCTCAACAATTGACATTCTTTTCGTTGTTTCCTTAATTAGTCCTAAAAAAAGTTAAATGCCATATTATAGGCACTTTTGTTAAATTTGGAATGAAAATTTTTCGATAACCTGGCAAGAACCATGTTCGGGAGGGGCAATATTTAACTAACCAATTATTACTGTTTGCATGTGGTATCTGTTGTCTGCTCTGCTGTCCTAAAAAAAAAAAAAAAAGTTGCGAGACTTCAGAGGTTGGTGGCGCTCTTTCAAAATACACCCGATGAAATGGTCTATATCTCTATACGTTAATTAATTGTTTATTTAAACTACAGAGATTTGTATGCTTTATGCATTTTTTTCCTCATAATTTAAGGTTGAAAATTTGATTTCATTTTTACAGACAAATGAGTGTTTTAAAAAACGATTCAAGAAAAACGAAGTAACCCCAGCGACGGAAATGACGCAAAACCAGTGAATATATACACAACTTTTTGGATTGATATTCAGTATACTTAACTTGTAGTAGTTAAAAGCAAATGTAAGATGCACTATATTTTAGATGTGATTAATGCGTCTTAATAAAATTGTATGTGGTAATAATAGTATTTCTAAAATTATCAAAAACACATTTTTATATGTGTCTCATTCGCAGTTTATTGAAAATAAGTATAAAGAAGAGGGTGTATCTTACCGTCTAGTTCATACGACCCTAGTAGTGCTAAGTAGTATTAAGACGTTATTGAGATACCTTGTGTGTTTAAAATTTGTATTTTGAATGGAACTGATGATTAGTGTACTTAGCAATGCCAACTTTATTTGTTTTTGTTACAGTATATATATAATGTCTATAGAGGCTTAACATTTTGAATCAAGATGTAGAAATAACGAAATAGGGCCTGTTTTTGCTGCTTTTCCTAAAAATACGGTATAAAATATACCGTATAAAGTAAATATACCGTATAAAATACGATATCTGAAATCCAGCGTCCAGTTTCTACTAAAAGTACTTCTTGGGTGGTCTTTTTTAATAGGTCCACTTTTATCGAAAATGCCTTTCGTGAGACGGAAGTTTGGATTGACCTGTGTAGTGGGTTTTTTATTTTCTTCTTCTCGATAAACATGGTTCTTTAAAGAACGTTGTAATTTTAGTTTCATCAATTTTATCTATAATTAAAATAGATGAAAATA
Source organism: Anneissia japonica (assembly GCF_011630105.1). Lineage (NCBI taxonomy): Eukaryota > Metazoa > Echinodermata > Crinoidea > Comatulida > Comatulidae > Anneissia > Anneissia japonica. Next base: position 68,822 of record NW_022723891.1, read on the forward strand.
AAATTCTTTTAGTTTCATCTATTTTATCTATAGTTAAAAGTTTCAATCCCCCAACTTCTCCTACAGAATAGACATTATTGGTGTTATTTAGTATTGGCTAATATCGTTAGTATTTTCAGTCCACATTTCGCATTATTTTTCGCTTTTCCACGACAGAAAAATCAAAACAACCCGCGTTAAGCTCTGACTCTTGACCTCATGTCAGGGGTCGGCACAAAATACGGTATTTTTATTGGCAGCAGAAATAGGGTATGAAAAATACGGTATCTGTTGCAAAATACCGGATCCACAAAAATAATGGGGAAAAATACGGTATAAAAAATATGGTATATTTTTGTGAGCCCCGTTTCTGCTGCAAAAGAAAATACCGTATTTTAAAATACCGTATATATACGGTAATTTTTTGGCAGCAGAAACAGGCCATAGAAAAATGTAGTCAAGAAAAGAAGTACAGTTTGGCGCAAGTGTAAAACTCTCCTTCTATATTAAATACACTGTACGTTAACATTAGTAAATGGTTGTTAATAATTAAAGGAAAGGAAGGAATGCAGTGTAATTGTGAGTACGGTATTCACCATAGAAAAATAATTGAAAAGAGCTATTACAATAAAGGTGGTTTAAATGGTAAGATGCCTTTTGGTATAAATATTCATTTTGGGTACCGTGAGATAATATTATAAGTACAGTAGTAGATATAACGCTTCACAAGTTGACCTAATGTTTGTAGATGAAGAGAATTGTTCATTGTTGTGTTGTATTGGTCGCCAGTACGCATTTGATATTGTTGTTACTGTATTTAATAGGCCAAATATTTACAGTTGAAAGTTAGGCTTTACTAAGAATTGAGATCTTCTTCTTGTCCAGTTTACTCACAAGTTCATGATCCGTAAAGCCAGGGGTAATTTCACTGCTCCCTGGTAGAACAATGTCAAGTTAAATATAAACATTCGACATTACGATTCTCGTGTGTAGTGGTGTGAAATGATTAGAAGAAACAGGGCTGTGAATTACGTTGCTCCGAATTACGTTGGATCATGCGTATCAAATCATCACATTCACCAAGCACTAATCTCTTAATCACCCAAGCAGTCTACTATTATATAACAAACTGTTTATCTAGTGCTTCACCCAGTCATTATTTTTTATCGTTGTCTCTTGAGGAAGTCCTGAGTACAGGACGAAATATTCACGTCAAATAAAATAATGTTCCTGTAATACGTCAACTGTGTATAATTTTTTTATCGTATCAATGTCTATATTTACTTATATATAAGTGTATATATATATATATATATATATA
>NW_022723891.1:70538-80028 GCF_011630105.1 Anneissia japonica
GTTGTATACGGTACATCCTTTGATTCTCCCATTAGGACATTTGTGTAACAAGGCCCTCTAGTCGCCCTTTTCCCCGTCCACTAGAAATTGTTGAAATAAATTAAATAAATTCATACCACCTCATTTGGCCAGCTAGTGAATAAAGCAAAATGACAATTTTTCATTATGTAAATTCATTCAAAAAAATATAATACTAATAATAATAATAGAATACCACACAGCCTGATACTATGATGTAAAACTGACCTGATTAGTAGAGCCTTCAAGTCTGAAGTTAGCTCCTTATTAAAAAGAATCGGATTGATACGGTAAGTTATAAAATCAGTATACCGCCCTCTATCTTGATTCCCTTATGGAAGATCTTGTAAGATCAGGGGGTTTTATCTGGTCTGTATCTTATACCTTTGCTACAAACGTAATGATGAAGCTCAATAGATTCTCCGCACATAACTTGGGCCTAATTGATGTTATGCTTTTCATGTATTATATTAATTCTTTGTCTAGTGGGTATTCTCTATGGTTCTTGTTGAATACAATATTTTACACATCTTGCGCCCTAATCACATATTATTATGACAACGGCAATTTTGTGCTTACCGCCCTCTATAACAGAATTCAAATTTCAGCAAGGTTCTAATTTGCTTTTTTTTTTCTTTTTTTTTTTTTTTTAGTCTTCTACATGCATTTTCACTGACTCTCTCTTTCGTTGTTGTGATCACTTCACAATTAAATGAATTAGTAACTTTGGTTTGTCGCAGAAGTCAATGGTTTCAATATTTAATAAAACGGCGTGGAACTCAATCTATTAGGCCTCTATAGGCAAATTCAATTCCTTTAGAACTGTCCTTTACTGAGCGCTAAAGAATTTAGATCAAATTTTTGGGACCACAACATTTTCAAAGAATATTTCTCCATGTGATTTAAGTGTAGGTCTAATCCCTCCGATTTTTTTTCCATACGTCCTGGTTTTAAATTCGTGTCACCACTTTATATATTCCTTCACGGTGACATACGATATTTTTACTGACAGAAAGTAGGACCGACAATAAAATCAATAAATAAAAGGTGACAATATATGATTTATTCACGATAGTGATACGACAATGTTTGATGCCGACGATGATAAATGCCAATAGCAATTATGACGACCATCGTGTGAAAGTGATTGTAAATTCCGATGTAACGGTAAAATTAGGACGCAGTAAAAACGGCCTTTACATCTTTATCGTTATAGGCTTCCTCCTACAATAGTAAAAGTTTCATAGGCCTATCAGAAATCGTCTTCAGTTACCATTATTGTAGATGATTCACCACAAAAATCCTTAAAATTAAAATATAACTGAATTGAAAAGACTGCATACATAGCCTAGGCCTATATAAGTTCAGTTTTCAAGCGCCTAGAACTAGACTATGTACAATTTCTCACTCGGATATAATCTTTAAAACAAAGGCTAAAAGTCGCCCGAGCGATTTTCCACTAGGCAAATTTATTCGCGCGAATCGAAAGCGTTGGTTCATGCGCATGCGCGTTCACATTCCTATCGGAGTTTTTGGGAAGCGACAAAATGCGCAACCAATCAGAGCTCAGGAAGCGAACCGACGCTTTGATTCGCGCGAATAAATTCGCCTAGTGTAAAACCAGCTTAAAGGCCTGTTTATAACTTCAACGATAACGATAAAAAAAAAAAAGCTAAAAAGCAATTGTTTATATAGAAAATGAAAGAAATAAGAGACGTTTTTACACTAGAACTATTCGATAACGATTTATCAGAAATGCGATAACAACATATTTTGACAAATCAAATCAGAAGACGTCATAATCATGGCAAAAGATGAAAATCGTCGTAGTAGCAACGATTTTATCGTTTGTCCACGATTATGACGCCATCTGATTTGATTTGTTAAAATATTTTGTTATTGCATACACGATAAATCGTTATAGAATCGTCCTAGTGTAAAAACTTCTCTTTTATTTCTTTTGTTTTCTATATGAACAATCGCTTTTTAGCATTTTTATCGTTATCGTTATCGTTGAAGTGTAAACAGGCCTTAAGAAAAGCAGTGGCGCCAGAAATTTACCGACGAGGAATCCGACGTGGACGAAGCCTCGGTCGACGGCCCGGGTCCCCTGTAGGGTTCGCGGGGAGAGTTTTTATGACTTATTTAATGTCCAAAATTTGCTTTTAGATCACAATAGGATTGGCAATCGAAATACCGTTATTTATTAATTAATTATTATCTTTTGAATTTTTTGATACCTAGTCGTTCGTTGGAAGACAGGGGGTCAAGGCCTGTCTGTGGGGGATGTCCTTAGCCCCGCTGGTGCCACCCACCACTTACTAAAACCCCACCCCTCATATCGCGTCCCATATCCCTCGCCTCAGGGCAATCCAACCAGTAATTTAGTCACATATAAAAAAAAAAAAAAAAAAAAAAAAAAAAAAAAAAAAGTGATTTCAAACATTAATTTCATACGAAATCATTAATTTTATTGTAATTTGGCCATAACAAATACAATAAAAATATTTTATAAAATATGAAGAAAACGAGAAAGCCCTAGATTAGGGCCTATTTATTTGTTCAATAAAATAGTTAAAAATGTAGAGAAAGAGTTTTTATGTTGATGATGAGTAGGCCTACTCTATAGGCATATTAAAACTGTATCTATTGTCTATTAATATTAAGTGAAAGCTAAAAAGTATCAACGATTTTAGCACGTGCTTTCCTACCATGCGTCGTCCTGTTTTTGTTTTAACATTATAACGCAATGTGCTCGAATAGACTGCTAACGTAGGCCTATATTGTAAACGATGTAGATCCGTACTCATACTCATAGCATATTCATAAATTAATTTAACCGTGCTGTACATCGTAAAACTATTTACACTCAAATCCATTCTGGTACGAAATACAATTCAATTGTTCGGTTTGTTGATATTCACAATCGTCAAACGGTTGGTTGCATTCTCGCAACCAGTGTAACGTTGAGCTTTACCGAACGAACATAGGAAGGAGGATTTATCATACGTTTTGGATTTAAGTGTACCCAAGAAGGCCTACGTCAGCCAAATTCATGTACTTAAAAAATAATAATATTAGGTTGTTGAAAAACCATTCAAATTTACATTAAAACGTAGGTAGGTCAATTATTGAGGCATTTCCGTCCGGTATTTGCGTGGAATCAGTTCAGTATCATGAGACCCCGGAAGCTAGCCGTGTAATCTTGGCCGCTGCGCGCTCTCTGTGTTTATCTGCTCTCAGAAACCAAAACACATTTTGGTAAGCTGCCACACGAGCAAGAACAAGTCAGGCCATTTGAAAAAGAAGCACATCAACGAAGACTTAGGTGTATTGTCTTCTTGGTACATAAGTGCTCTATCAAGATCTTGTTTATCGGTGTAAGTACTCGGAGGTAAATTTCGTGTTCTTGGTTAATGGAATGATGAACCAGCTGCTGGTAAAATAAAGCCAATTATATTGGTATTGCTTCCTGAATTCCTTCCTGCTTACTGGAGGAGGAGGAGAGGCGGGCTGATCTTGCAGTACCGAGTGAGAGAGAGGTGGGCTGGTCACAGGCCTAGCCTTTGTCCAAAGGCCTTCGACAACATGGACGAGCAGGCACTGTTTCGCCTGCTAGAGTGTTCAGTTTGTTTGGAACGTCTTGATGCCACAAGTAAAGTTCTACCATGCCAACATACTTTTTGCAGACGATGTTTGGAAGGGATAGTTAATTTACAGAACGAATTGAGGTGCCCGGAATGTAGGGACGTAGTACACTGTAGTGTTGCGGAATTGCCAACAAATATCTTGTTAGTTCGACTTTTGGATGGTATAGTTTCAAGTAACTCAAATCAGAGCACCGATAGAACTTTTGGGAGGTTGTCACCCATGACAACTAAAACCACTAATGAATCATCTCGAAACAGATCAACTTCAAAGGTAAGAAAATCTCATTTTGCATAAAATATTGTTCATTTCAATGATGATTATTGTTTCTGCTGTCACTGAAAAATATTACAGGCTAGGTGCGTTGTAACTAGAGGTACAACATGCGCCGTCATGACCAATAAAATTATTTTTTGAAGGCAGTGACTAGGAATACAGTACCGTATGCTATCTCGGTATGGTGAGTTTTCCTGGCAGTTGCCAACCCTAACCAATTCTTTATCGTTGCCAAGATAGACTGCAGTAGGCCCTATTGTACAGTATCTCTAAACACATCGTTTTTTGAAAACGTTATTGAACCACAGTGAAATTCACACAAAATGACATTCTCACCATAACAAGAAGATGCTGAACTATTATAATCGAACCAGTTTAAGCTACGTTCACGTCAAGTCTGGATCCGGTCAAGAGCCCGCACAAAAAATCGTGAGTTGTCAATGTTTTTTTAACGCTGCGTTCATATCACGCACGGTACACGGTTATTTCGGTCAAGTACGTGTGCGTTCAAACTAACCAAGCTTGTTGCTGATTGGTCTAACGGAAAAAAAAAACGTACGATTTCTCAATACAAATGGCTCTCAGATCCATTGCTCTGGATCTGGAATCGGGATTGGAAATCGTATGGATTTGATGCGAACGGTCCTGTTCTTTACGACTGAACCAATTTTCTCCACGATCCGGGCTTTGGTGTGAACGTTCCTTGATACTGGGACAGGGGCATAGACTGGTTCTGGTGTTTTGAGGTAAAAATTTAGCATGTAGAAACACCAATTCCAATGAAAATGGTCATTTTTAATATGTATCCCTCTTCCCCCCCCCCTCCTTTCCCCCCCAGTCAATGAGTAAAAAGCAATTTTTAGTTTCAATTCGTTCAAAAATATTGCATTGCATTGCACAAATTTTGAGTTAAAATTTGAGATATTTTAAACATTTTAATTTGTAGTATTCATATTATTACTTTATTTACTTAAATAACATTTTAATTTGTACAATATTCATATATTATAACTTTATTTTCTTAAACTACTTACTGTCAATTCATGCCTGCATTTGTGGATCGATTAACTCATATCAAATTGACATTTAAAATCTTGTTTGACATCATCATTTCTTCCATCCAAATCCATTGTTGTGATTTTGTAATATTTTGTAGTCCATTTCTGATTCTAGGTTTCCTTTAAAGGACTTGATTTAGCACTGTCAATATCGTTGATCAATCTTTTGTATTACTCTAATGACGTTCTATAGTTGCTAGGGTTACTCACATTCGTTTGTCACAAATTAATTGAAATGCAAGCCCAAGGCTCGCATTATTTTGCACCCATTACATTATGCAGACAGTTTACGGAGTTCACTGTACCCTGTGATTTGATGTTGATTTGCAAAATCGTGCCACAGTTGGTGTCTGTTCTTATTTGCTGAAATTCAAAATGAATTGTTACAGTGGGGACATATCTTGATAGTCATATCACATTTATTTGAACATTATATGACCTCAAGTGACTTTTAAATATGCGTATCAAGGTACGAGATAATCTGCTCATTTGCATATCAATAATTTACCCTACAGGAGCAATTCACACATCGTTTGCATACGGCACATCAAACTCTAATCAGTGTCGCATAATTCCTCGCGAGTGTTCGATGCACGCCACACACAGCTAACAACCAAATTTAGATATCCTACTGTGTTATTGATTATTTTTTGGAATGAAAACTTTGTCTGCTTTGAATTATTATGACAAAAGGGAGATTCTCGCTCAGGTTAGAGATACCTTCTGTTGTACAGTAAAATCTTACGGGAAAATTCTCAAAAAAATTTTGAATTACAATTTTAAAAGGATCAAATATGCCAAACTTACAGTAGCTCTGTCAAATTTTATGTGACAGAAACTGTGATGCCCATATTTGGGTGTGACACCATCATACCCATATAAGGGCACATCACATTATGTTGTGTGCACTAAGAAAGCTTAATCAATTTTCCTCTGGTGGACAGATATTAAAGAAAATTGTAAAATTAATTTCCTAAAATGATGGGAATGATTCAGTTTTCTTGAAACAAGGTCTTTGAAAGGTAACATAAGAACTGTGCCTACAGTTGGCCTACTGTACACATGGATTTAGGCATATCTGTATGAGTTACCTACTAGCTTAGGAGTTCAACCAGGCCTGCATGGCTAGACATTAGCTGTAATTGTTGTTTGAACATACAGTAACACAAAAACAAAACAAAAATATGTTGGAGTACTTTATGTCAGAAGGCAAAAATAGATACTTGATCAATGTTTAAGTCATCCCTTTGTTGTTTATGAATGACACAGGTCAAATGGTTCTGACCTTTGGTTACCATCAGGGGAGGTGTACAGAGCTGGAAGACCAGCAGGAGGGACTGTGATTACCTCAAGTAGTCAAGGCCGAATGCGTTGACATTTCCTCCCAAGTCTCCCAATGCTAGCTACATCCCTGCTAAGGTCAAGCAAACATAAGAATGTTGTGTAAACTCAAACGTCAGCCGTGAACTCAACATGACAATTTAGACTCATTTATGAGTTATATGATTTATATTGATAATAATATTGATGTGTACTGATCCAATCGGATCATGTTAATACTTAATTCAGTCATAATAATTAACATTAAGGATGATGTGTAAACTCAAACGTCAGCCTGTGAACTTAACATGACAATTTAGACCGATGTCATTTATGAATTATATGATTATATATTGATGATAATATTGATGTATACTGATCCAATCGGATCATGTTAATACTTAATTCAGTCATAATAATTAAGAATTAACAGACCCTATATAATTTCAAAACAAAATTTAATGACAAAAAGAATCGACATTTTGGTTCCATCATGGAACCATTTTCAAGATAAAATGATTTAAATAAACCAGTAAACAGGAACACCAAAAAGTGACGTAAAGTAATTAATACTGTGTAGAGCCAAACAATAATTTTGAGTGAATCAGTTTGTTTGTTATGTGATAGTTTCTCTTTCAAATCAAATTTGGTTATTGCACTTAATATAGATAGTACTGTATCATAAAATCATTTTACAGTGTCAGTAACAACACTATATGTGGCAAAGACAAGCCAAACCAGTCACTCGTCGCAAATCGTGTTTCAGAGAAAATGGCCAAAACATGATGCTGGAATGTCAAATTTAAAAAAATCTATTTTATTGCATTAAACTAACCTTTATATATCTACACATCATTCTATGCTGTTATTTTCCTCATTTTCAATGTTAAAACAATACTTTTTAAGGATTTAAAGATAGTTTCTGCTTGAGAAATGCCTGAAATCATAAACTTTGACGGTTAATTTCTCATATATTGTTCTTTAAACAGCTGTGTGGTTAAACGCTTGTAACTTCATAACGAAATGTCCGATTTTAATGATTTTTTTACCATTTTATAGCTATTATTTTACTCTCTAACATTAATAACAGTATTAATAACTCAAAATCGATTTTTGCGATGAGTGACTGGTTTGGCTTGTCTTTGCCACATATCATGACGTTTTTTAAAGGTTGCCTATGTTACCTTTATCAGGGTTGTAGCTATAGTAGAAAACTAAGGGAGGGTGGTATACATTTTAGGGTGGGTGGGTGATAACATGGGTAAACTCTTAATAATAAGAGTGCATTTTCAGGATGGGCAAGGAGGTTTTAAATAAAAAGGTGGCTGAAGTGCCCATTATTATTGATAAAGGTGTTGACAAGTAGGTGACATATCTTGCATCGCACAAACCACATTGAAATTTTACGACAATTAAACAAAATAAAATAGTAATATTTATGATGCACTACAACAAACCTGAATGATGATACTGTAATTTTGACTATGAATATAATAATGATATTAATAATGCAATTTGATTAATTATAAAATTTACAGGGACTATTTTAATGATATTATAATATATAATACTGATGAAGTACTGAAAAAATACACAATTTGTTAATGCTTATAATTAATAATAAATTTACTGAAAAATGATTCATTTTATAAATACAAAATTATATTAATCTCTATCAACAGAATACTCATAATTTTTTTTTATAAATAAGCATGATTATCATAATTTTGTGTATAATTAATTAATAATTAAATTTGATATTAATATTAATGTTAATTAATCATCCCAAACTAATCACAAAAGTTGATACATTAATTCAAATGTATGTTTTATTCATTTAAATTTGAATTAGCTCCAGGCTCTATGCTATTAATAGATACAATACCCATTAAAATATAAAACTTACGATTGTATAATTTGCTTCGTAATTTACACTTCGTTTGAATCCGAATGGCAGGGTTGTACTGTATTATTCACAGCCTATTAAAATAATTGAGTATATCAAACCCACATAAGTGTAATTACAAATATCGTGGGTACATCACACAGTTTCCTATTCAATATTACCTGTATGTTTGATATTTTGGGCATTTATTCTTTTAATATGATATTCTTCAGTGAATATTCTTCGATGATAAAAGAAATTAAAAAAATTGGGCATAATGTTTACAATATATTTCTGTCGATTACTGTCTTGCTAAATTGAAAGGTGGTCATTTAAAGGCTATGTAGGATAGTATGGTGTTCTGGGGCTTGTTTTTAATGTTTCGAGGTGTTCACTTTCTCGTGACTCGAAAAAGAATAAGGAAGTTGCATGGTGCCGGGGCCGCTTGAGCTTGGCGCCAGGAGTTGACTGTTATATTATTTTTCGAGGGGTGTTCTCATATGTGAAAAAGAATAGGCAATTTGTCGGTTTATCCAGGTAAGTAACCACTCATAGACTAACAACATCACCATTGATTTGTGTAGTTCATGTGCAATTTAAAATTTTAATGTACAGCAGGGCCATGGAGGAATTATTTCCTCCATGGTAGGGCCTAAGATATACCAGCACTTGTTGTACGTCAGTGGCAAAATAGTGTAGTTATAAATATTTTTCTTGAGGTGCCATGCAGTACATTGTGGTGACAGTACAGGTACAGTAGTACAATCTTTCATTCTACAGACCATTAAAAAATGAGTCTACTTTGTGCACCCCTCGAAAAATAATAGAACAGTCGACTCCTGGAATGTAGTAGTTCAACTTTAATTTTGATAAAAATATAAAACAAAACAAAAATAGGTGACCAAATTAATTTTTTTTTTTTTTTTTTCATTTTTTTAAGGGCTTCAAAGAAAAGCTTGCATCAACATACAGAAAATATGTGAGGTGTCACTACAAAATGAGTCTCATCGTTAGAAAATCAAAAAATGAGTTAATATTACATTTTGGTAGACCACATTATAAGCTTTAATTTGGTCTTTGAATGGCTTCCCTAGGATAGATAGATCCAGAGATGTTAGCATTTAAAGTTTAGGTGTATGAGAACCAGGTTTTGAGAAAAATCGGCCTCAAAGATAAACTAACCTGTACAAATAATAGGACTAGAATTACAGAATATGCGAAGAGAACACTGTTTTAGTAAGAAAATTCACTTAAAAAGTACACAATCATAAAATATAAGTATCAA
>NW_022723891.1:80034-203001 GCF_011630105.1 Anneissia japonica
GTTATTCAAAAACATTAAAATCAAAATTTTGTAAAAATGTTGCCTTTGACCTATTTTGGTGAATATCTCAATATGATTTCACCAACGATGCGTCTCATTTCGTGGTGAGACCTCACATATTATGATTGTACAAAACACACACGACTTCATGAGAATTTTCCTCTCCCACTATAAAGTATTTGGTTGATTGTCATTTGGGTGATTTCACATTTTTGTGTTAAAGCAAACACGAGCTATTTTAACCACTACCCTTAACAAGTTCTGTACAGTAACATCTCCCAATTACGAACCTCCCACTCTCGATTTTACAAACCCAACTTGCGACGATGACGTCATTAAAAAAGATTGTTTTTAACTACAAAAACACTTAAAATTGTATTTAAAAGTCTTCAAAAATAATATAAAATGTTATATCAACTAAGAAAGAAAATATTTAAATCAATAAAGTGACATAAAACTGAGTTTAAAGCAAGACATCATTCATTTTCAACCGAGATATTAAATTTGAGCTGTGCATGCATGTTCAGGCATACTGTACAGTAAATCTCACTTTTTGTTCATTGGGGGCGCTATTGACATGGATTCGCGATTTTTAAGAAGAGAATAATAACACTCGTTTTGGCCATTATTTGGTCATGTTTTCATTCGAAAATAACTTCAAATGAATACTGTGCTTCACTGTGAGCACAGGTAACTTTGGCTTCTGTAAAGTATTATTTTGTTGCAGAAAACAGTAAAATTCAAGTCATTTTTCGTGACTGAATTTTGCTCCCATGGCAAGTATGCCTACCTAGCCCTTTACTTTGTAGCATAGGCCTAGGCCTACCCTCACAACACTAAGATGCTATGAAAATTTAAACTCTCTGAATTACAAATTTTCTCATTATGATTAAGAGATGTTACTGTACTTTTATGAAAAGGATGATAAAAATCAATGGCCCTTAATAGTTATGGAAAATGCAAACTGAATGACTGTACAATATACTGCATCTGACTATAGTACATGTACCTCATTTTATGTGCTTCTTTCTTTTGCAAATTAGTTGTTGCACTGTTGATTACTCAAGAATAAATGAATCGAAGCTAGAATCACCCTTAATTACTAGGAGCTATGTCGCTATAACAAAATAAGTAATGTCTTCATCAAAGTTAATTACGTTGTTGCTGACTTAAATAGATTTGTGTGCGCTTCAAGACATTATCAACTTTATTTCAATTTCGTATGCATGGATTCAATTTACATGTGTTGTTTAAATTCATTTAAGATGTTTGAACAGAGTCTATCTGATGAATTTTAATTTAGCAGTGTTGATCACGTAGTATATTGATTAAATTCAGGACTGAGATTTGTTTTACTTTGCATTGATTTTTATCAATGTATCAGTAGCATATAGGGGAAAGCCCTTCTCCTCTACCAGAGTGCCAAGAATAATAGGCTTACTTACAGTAATTGTGGTTGCTAAAAAATAATGTGATAGTGATCCCCAGTGGCTGAAATATTAGTAGGCCTACAGTAGAGCTTCGTGTATTAAGGAGACACCTTCGGGACGAAAAAAAGTGGTCCTGAAGCCAACACCCTGAATAGTGTCCCCTTAAAAGAGGCATCCCCTTAAAAGAGGCTTCCCCTTAATAGAGGTGTTCCTTAACAGGGGTGTCTGAAAGGAGGGGGTTCTACTGTATAACCTCATTACTGATGTTAGCTGTCTCTGGCATTTTGTGTTTTGCCTCGCATTTCTTTTGTCCCATCAGCTTCCCAATCAGTATTCACTTGACCTGTGGATCAATGTGTAAATTGTGACGTAAAATTCTTTATTGTAACAATGTTATCCTTCGATCTAATGAATTCCATTTTGCAACATTTTACTGTATAAGCCAGGAGAGCAAGTACAGTACTACAATGGATTACATTCTGAACTAAGAATTTCCATTTGTCGTTTTCTTTTTCCCCTGGGTTAATTTAAGTCATTTATATGGTTACATCATAACATTATTATAATAACCATATTTGTGAAGGTGACACAGTAAAGCAAACAAGAATAGGCCCAGGCTACATCTGTATAATATATTAGTATATCGTGGTGTATCTTTTATAAATTAACATATTGTACACTTACAGGCTAGCAAAAGAAAATTTGTTGATAAATTATAAAGCTCATTAAAATTAATTTACTAACATTAAATACTGTAAACTGAGTTATGATAAAAAAAAAAAAAGAAATAATAAACTTAGTGGTTCATGCAACAATAAATTCAATTCAAATATGAAATGAAAACAAATTAAATTAATTACTACTAGAAAGTTTATAACATTAATGAATTTTACAATTTTTAATATTGTTATTGAGCCTTTAAAAGCAGATAATTTTAAATCATACTGTATATTCGTTGCTACTCCTAAGTAGCTCCTCAAATTTGAAACCTCGCAGGATTGCTTTGTCTGATGCCTCTTTATCATTTTTCGTAGTGATGCTCGCTTGCATTTTAAAGCATTGATTTTCTATGTGAAAGCCTTCTCGGTTTCTCAAGCTCAAGGTCATTAGCTGGGCATTGTTGTAGCTCTTGATTTATGCTTACAATGTAGGGTAGCGATGAACATCTATTTATAGTACAGCAAGCTCTTGTGTAGCATTTAATTCCAGTAGTGGGCTTTTACTTGTCTACATGTAGCAAATAAAATATGAGTTGATTATTTACTGTAGCGAATCTATTGTACAGTAAATATAAGAACATAATATGTAGCACTTAAATTTTAAAGTCATTAAAATGTAGTTTTACTTTTAATGTATATAAGGTAGAGTAGTACCATATTTATTGTTGTAGGAGTAAATATACTACAGTTTAGGTTCCTGAATATTTGTTTCCCACTCTAGTGAAAACAGGCTTTTGTCTTGTTATAATAAGATCTTTGTAATCTAGTGCTCATAATAATTGAGGCAAAAATTATTAATAACGGCATATCAAATAAAGATAATAATTTATATTTTAGTCTAACTGCATTAACATGTTCGATACATGGGAATTTTAGCTGATTTGATGACTTTCAATTTTGACAGCAAGCGCCTGGTTTTTCCTGTGTCAATCACATTTAATATAGCCTTGCAGTCGTGCTAAATTTTATGCTCATAGCATAGTGATTCTACTATTGTAGGACCATTGTATAATACATAAAATACATTGCTGCTTTTTAAAATAATAATGTCTTGCACATTATTATCAAAGTGCAATGTATGTTATTGATTCAACCACTGAAGCCAAATTGTAGACTTCGGTGGTCCTATTCCTAAATTGAATGGCTCTAGTACAGACTTACTAAACACATTGCACAAGCAAATTACCACATGAAGGTCATAGGTCATTTGGAATCTAGGTGAGTTTGCTTGTCAGGAGCATAGCATAATTAAGCAGTGTGACAGTTATAAAACGAGGTCAGATTCGCTAACACAAATGAACATCAGGCCCTTGCTACTATAGACTCGCAGCTATTCCTCCATGCCTAGACTGTAACCAATTTAGAGATGAAATCAATGGTAAATACTTCATTAAGTACTGCAGTAAGTCTATAGCCACGAGGCATGTAATATGCAGTGCGATGGCCATAGAGTAATCGTCCTGTCAGCTCTGGGCTTAGTTTATTTTTTTGTCAAGAGTGGATTAGAAAGCTATAAGCACATCAAAAATTTGAATTAAGGTGATAATATGATGATGTATTCATACCTTTATGACCAAATGATATTACAGTATAAGATATTGTGATCATATGATATGATACAAAATTTTCTGAATGTAAAGCTATGATCCAAATTATGAATGCAATTTCAAAAAAATATTTGTGGAACACATTTTTATTTGGCAGTCAGAAATCAAATGGTGCATTCTATGAAGTTATTGTGTTCATGATCTTAAATATTTTGAATAAATAATAATTATTATTTTGTGAACATATAATTTTGTGATCACTTGTCAATTGTCATTGTGCAATGTTTAGTGATAATAGTTAAAATTAATGATAGGTTTGTTATGGTAATTGTGATCATAGTAGTTTTTGATGCATTGCTCCCAAAAGTTTCTGGTGTGCAACTGCAATTACAAATTATTTTGAGATAGTGTATGTTAAATCATTCAAGGCTTATTGTGTTATTTGTTCCATAATTTTAAAATACATATACTGTATTGATTAGATTTGTTTGTTTACAGAATTGAATCGGTCTTTGTAATAAAGTTAATGTGCACTTTGAGTAAAACATGGATATTGGCGCTGTATAAATCCTTGTTGATTTATCGATTGATTGATTGATTGATTGATTGAAAGCCAATACATTTCACTTGAATCTAGGTCTGGTTTTCTACGGATTCTGCAATAAAAGGTTAATCACAATTGAGCATGATAAACAATGTATGGTTTCTCTAGAGAAGAGTCTAAGACAAGACATTATACATTTGAGTTGATTAAGACTAATTATATGCAAGTAGTTTTACTGTTACCGGGACATATGCCACTTTATTCTTTTATTACATGCATGTACATTAAGATGTCTGTTCTACTTTAAACCGGATTAAATCTTGTTCCGTTACGACTGGTAGGTGAAATGAGTTAACTGCTCGTAACATTAACAACCGCAGCGAGCTTCATGTTACAGCCAGTGAGCATGCTCCGTTATTAGCTCATTACACGTTACCGCATGATTGATGAATTTTACGAAAAAAAATCTGGATCAAGCGGTTTATTTTCAAATGCACGTACGATTGTTCTTAGCTGGAATTGGTTTGTTTTTCAGAGTAGAGAGAGTATTTCGTCACGTTTATGTTACGGCCCTTGAGTTCATTTCTTTGCACCGTGAAAGTGATAATGAACACCTGTGTCAGGTATTGATATCTATACGTACAATGATTGTTCGTTCAGTGTTGCTGAGTTACAAGGGGTGTCGTGGGTTGATTGCAATACGTGCTCTACGCTATCTCATTTCTACTTGTGACCATTCGTTGAAAAGATCGATAACGCCAAATCAAATATAGGGATATTTCTTTCACATTTATTGATTCCATAAAATAATGTATAAATACAAAAAAAAAGTATAATCTTTTCAAGTTTTTAACTCCAATTTTTTTTTATCAGTTTTATGAGAAAATATTGAAGTTTTTCTCTTGATAGTTGTGATGATTATTTTCACCAAATTATGCTATTAGCACAGCTGTAAAAATCATTAGAGAGTTGAATGTAGATTTTTCATTATTCTCAATCTGCAAAGTATATGTTGGGATACTTAAAAATTAGAAACATTTTTATGAGTGTACAGTATTGTATGTACAGCACAGTATGTAGTAGTATTCCAGTAAAACTGTGGTACCTCCATTGTACCGTAGTTCCCCTGGGTATAATAAGCCCACTTCTGGTATAAGCCAACCCCCTACATTTTAGCCAATGTTGAACAACAAGCCTCTTTATATCGGGCAAAAGGCCCAGGGTGTTTTTACCTGAAGTATTGCTTTTTGGTTGGCCATCCCTGAAAGTGATTAGACACGCTGTCAGACCATCAATTATCGCAATCCTGGGTATAATGACCAATTTTGTTTTCACAGGTGGGCAGAGAGTAGAGTAAAGTAAAGTAGAGGTACAGTATGTACTGTAGATCAAATAATGGTATGTCTTGTATTATAGTATCAGGATATAACCACTTTTGTGTTCAGGGTGGGATGGGGGGAGGGGGAGAGGGTAGTGGAATGTGGACTTATACCATAGTGGTATAGTATGTACTATAGGTCAAATATGGTACTTATTTCTTATTTGAAATATCAGGACTTTAAACAGTACGTTTCAAATTCTGTCTGCTAGAAAGGAAATTCACAAAAGCTGATTTGAATTTGTGAAGTCTTGTTGGTGATATCGGTGGTAATTGAATCACAGACTTGCCAAAATTTCTACGTTTGAGAAATTATGCCAAAGTCCCATGCCTCTAGCTCTGTCAAGACAGTAAGGGCTTTGGCATAATTCAATTTGCTCGGCACTTACCCTGGCCGCATGTTTCTCGTTGGTATTTTACTACTCTGTTGTTAATAAGTAAAATGTTACACTTGTTAGCCATGTTTTCATTTGAAGGAGAAATGTGAGAACAGAAAAATCAGTTAGCGTCCCATACACTGTTCAACACTGCATGGCAGTAACAGAATAAGTGGTAATGGAGATTTTTTTTTTAGATACAGGAAGCTCATCGATAAATTTAATAGAAAAATTATAGAATTATTATCCTGCTGGGTTTATATGGAGAATGCATATTAAACACCCAGTTGAAGTTTATTTTAAATTGTTTATATTTCTGAGATCGTTTCATCGCGTTGTGCAATGGATCTCTATGAATTTTTTGTATTTGAACTTTCTCTATTTATAGATTACATGTCAGTGTCAATGACAATTGCTGATTTTCAAGGGAGTGATGGTATAATATTATCATTAATGTTATACTGCAGTTTGATTAAAAATTTAGTTTATTTGTTGTCATGTTCTTGCTTCAACAGTAGTCAGATTTTCCAACCCCAAGACCTAAAAAATCGGGAGACAGGAGAATTTGCAGGTGAAGGGCGTCCCCATTCCCACCAATAAGTGAAAAGCGCTCTCAAGGTCGAAATGTTCTGATAGAATTAACATCTTTTCGAGGAGTCGAGTCATAAACGTAATTTATAAGATAACTATGGTTTTCATTCATGTGGCCTAGTAATTAATATAATCTATTTTACCGTGTGAATTCCATGTTTTTTTTTATAGGCTGTACGTTAAAATTTTGTGGTTGTACTGAAAGCACAACATATCTAGGCCTATAGTCCTAGTTTTTTTAAATTCAGGAGAACTTGAACAAATTCAGGAGACCGGGAGATAGCATGTAAATTCGGGAGACTCATGATCAAATTGGGGGGTTTGGAACCTTTGAGTAATAAGAATAAAGATGATGATGAGGATAATGACAGTGAAATCAGGAATGGCAATGATAATGACAGTGATAGTAACGATAGCGCAGATAATAATGGTAAAACAACAATACAAAAACAGCAATAAATACATAGCTTGGCTGAGATAAAATTAACTTATTCACATAAAAACTTATTAACAATTATTCTCAACGAGAGAATACATTAGGCATGAAAATTAACCATTCTAATTTTGTAAACTTTTCCTCAAGGATTAATTTTAATACTTCCTCTGGAATGATTTTTTTTAAAGAAAATGAGACTTCTAAAAGATCTTGTATTTTTCCAATATTGGATGTAAAAATGTTCCTTTTAAATAAAATTGATGCAAAAAGAATAGAACGTGGTTTGCAACGCTAATTTATTCTGCACAATATGCTAAATGAGTCATAAAAGTAAGATCCAAAACTAAATAAAATTAGCTCTGCTCGGATTGCACTCAAAACCCCCGAGACGTCTCAAATTAGAATGTGGATTCTTTTAATATTTCACACTTCATCACCCCCCCTTTCAATAAATGGAGCGAACCAGAAATGCATCTTTTACTGTCTACTATTCTCATGACTTTTCTCAATCAATTTAGCTGTTCCCACATTTTTGTCAACATTTTATTTGTGGTTGACTTCTGGTTTGCTCAATAATTCTAGTGAATTGAGAAAATACTTTGAACTTTTACACTGTTGTTGTTTACTTGCTAAATAAACAAATTTTGAGTTCAAGTAAATATTTTGGAGGTGAAAAATTATTTGCATGACTGTATTGGACATGCATCAATATGCTTGTTTTTTTTTTTGTTTTTTTTTTTACATATTTCCTGTTTTTTTTTTTTTACATATTTCCTGTCTTTCTTTTACATATTTCCTGTCTTTCAACATCTACAGTATATTTTGTTTTTATTTACAGGTTTAAATTATAATTAAAATTTATTTTAACTAATTTTTTTATTTCATTTTGATAGTATTTTGTCAACTACTTTGGAAATTTCCACATTGTATTGAAAATTCTTTTTTGATGAAAGAATAAATTAATAATAGTTCATGGATCTTCAAATAAACTGTCAGACTAAAGATTGTTTATATCCAAATTATCAAAGTAAATAAAGATTGTATTGATTAATTTCTACATTCCTTGTAATAATTGTTTATTAATTATTTATACGGTAATCATAAAACAAAATGTCTTTGTTGTGACTGAATTCGAATAATTGCTTAATGATCCAACCTATTGATTGTATCCAGAATATGAAATGATCAATGAAATTTCACCAAGAAACTTACAGAGTAGTTCAGTGTTTAATTTAATGTACTAAGTCCTTTGGGCAAAATATTTGTATCTTTGGAAATGACATGGTATGATCTGTAATTAAAAGTCTTTCAGTCATAAAATCTAAACTACTGTACCTCAAAAATTCAATTAAAATCAACTAAAGTTAATTTTAAATGTTCCAATAGCTTATCAAATTCCAGTGAGAGATTAAAGTGATTCAACAATCACTGATTTATGACCTACTATATGAAAAAGCCTAAAATGTTTGGGTATTATATTTTTTTAATAATAATAATAATAATAATAATAAAAATAATAATAATAATATGTCGTTCTTATATAGCGCTTAATGCCTTTACAAAGCCTCTAAGCGCTTCACATTACTACCCCGGCCATTGGATCAAACACATATGAAACACATTGAACACCAAATTAAATTATTAAATTAAATTATATTATTATTCCATAATATTGCGGCTAGTAATCAACGCAGTTGTGTTGGAACCTACCAGGTACCCACTTGTACTCCTGACCGTAGATAAAGTGCCTTGCCCAAGGACACAAGCGATTTGCACAGCGAGAGTTTCGAACCCCTGACCTCGAGGTTAATATTTTTTATGAGTTGAGGAGGGGTCAACAGTGTTTGAACGATTTTATAAAATTGAAAAAAAAAAAATGTATATTAAATTTTTTAAGCTCTATGTACTGTGCAACATTTAATTCAATGTTAAAATACCTGTAATTTGCCCATCTGGCTATGGTATGACATCATGCCAATGTGATATGACATCATCACATGTGATATGACATCACCATGCCCTTGCTGTATGACATCATCATGCTTGTATAAGGGCAGTTCACAATAAGTTAATCACATAAAACTGTATATAGTGTGAAAAGAGCAGCAAGTACAGTAATAGAGGAAAGGTTAACAGGAGGCAATATTACAAATTTGCTCCTGGCTTTGGGCCAATGAAAACCATGGGCCATTGGATATGATAAAATATGATATGCTTGCTACGTACACGGCGTAAATGATTTCTCGCTGTACTGTACGCCAAGCAATATAGTACAGATCACCTGATAAAGATAAACAGGTCTGAGATTGTGGGTGTTGAAGTAGAAAAAATGTGTTTCAGTGCATGGATTGCTGGATAATTGCAAAAAATTATTTCATCATTATTCTGTACTGTGCTACATCATCTTGGTCCAATGTATTTCATAAATATACAGAAACCTATTATGGTGAAGTCAAGCCAAACGAGTTACTCCCCACAAATCGTGTTGCAGATATTATAGCCAAAACATGTTGGAATGTCAAAATTTTGAAAATCTATTTTATTGTGTTAAACTATAATCTTTTTTCTTATTATGTTGTTATTTTCCCCACTTTTAACATTAAAACAACATTTTTTTTTAACGATTTGGGGATGGTCTCTGCATGAGAAATTTCTGATATCGTAAACTTTGAAGCCAGTTTTCCCCAATTATTGTCCTTTAAGCTGTATGTCTTGTACTTTAACTTCATAATGAAATGTTGGATTTAAATGATCCTATTACCATTTTATAAGTTGCATTTTTATTAGTTCCTATGCATGTAATGCAATAGGAACTATTGTAATCACTCTTCATTTTCCTTTGTTTTTTATTGTGTGTAGTGTGTGTGTGCATGTGTGTGTAGAAATTTATGCAATTGCGCATGCGTCAAAGAAAAAGTTTTCCGACATTTTGTTTACCTCACGATGCGAGTTCGATGTGAAGTTTCTGCAGAGTTCAATCAGGGCTCATGCTAACCGATCGGCAAGTCGGCATGGATGAAACTATTTTGGTTTTACGGCAAAAAAAATCAACTGCTGTGGCATAGGTATTTTGAAGAAGGCCTAAAATAAAACAAAAAGGTTTTAATACTTGCTGAAATACATTGTTTTTTCACTAACTCCATGCGACGTTTATCGACGTTTTTTTCTGTTGTATGAGTAGTCATATGAAGGTACTATATCCCCGACAGTTGGCTATGCAGCAATGTACCCTTTGAATGCAAATTGAAGACAAGTGAAGATATAAAGGCAGCCGACTGTCGGATACATAACGACTATCTAACTTTCCACAAAAACTGAGGCGTAAGCTAGGCCTAGTTCAGTACAGTAGTTACTGCGATGCGAGTGAGGGTGGTAGGTCGTTCAGTCAGTGATATCGTGTTATCGTCTAATACATTTTAATAATGTGTATGTGTATATATGTATATGCGTGTATACGTATATATATACGTGTATATATATATACACACATATATATGCGTACGTATATATATATATATATGTATAAATATATGCGTTACGTATATATATACACGTATATATATATATATTTTTTTTTGTTAATGATCATTAATATCTAGTTTCCAAAACTTCAAACTAAAATGAGTTTTATTGTACATCCATTGTTTGATTCCTCCATTAGTAGAATTGCAATCAAAATTTGATTGTACGACTAAAGTTTGGCTTAATGCATAAACATAAATTCTCCGAATACCCAATTTCCCATGATCTTTGAAGACTCTTTAATGGGCTTCTACCTGTGTTACAATTTCTTGATTTATTGTATACATTAACGATACACATTTAGAATCCATATTAATTTCCATTAAAGCAATCTTTTTTTTTGTTGAGAGATTATATACACATTTTATAGTATAATAAAAATGACTCTGGTCTGCAAATACATTTCAAAAACTATTTGAATTTTACTTTGTATGGTTTTTAATTAAGCTTGAGCTTTTAAAAAATTTGAATTAACTGCTAGCTATGCAGTGCTGGAAAATTGCCATTTGATTGAAAAGGGAATTCTCTGGGAGTAAGCACACGATCCTTCCATCCCCCCCCCCCCAAAAAAAAATCGGGATAATTTTGTGTTCAATTAATTCTAATCTATGCCTAAACACCTTACTAACTTCAGGAAATTCAACATTTTGTGAAACCTAATCCTATTCCTAGACTTGACTTGGTGAGGCCTAGTCTAGACCTATTTAGCATAAATACACTAGGATTTTTTAATACTTTATGCAGCCACATTTAAAACTTAAAATGATAAATATTGTCAGCTAACTTTCAGCTATTTTAGCCTCTCCTAATCATGGAATTAAGTGCTCGTAGAAAGCACTGACAAATACATACAATTGTAAGGTCGGAAATATTTTCAATTTTATAGTTAGTACCTCTTTGATAAAAATGTGATTGTTTTTGATGTACTTATTTCATAAGTAGAATGTGATAATTTAATATTTAGGAAGGACATACCAAGTTGGATACTATGTTTTCTTCATGGGAACCAGGTCAAGGGGTTATTCTTGACCCTGAGCCAGGATTTGAACCCCCTTGGCTCCACCTCTCTAATAACTGATGCACACTCCAGGATGTCACATGCCACTCCACCGGTCGATGACCTTTCTGTGTTACGTATTTCGGTGACAATGGGGGAAACGAGGTCTTTACTTGGATCATCTTTAAATCTTAAGATAAAGTAGTTGAGTACAGTAGGTATTTACTATTACATTAGTTTGTGGTTATGGTCGTTTCCATCCTGATCTACCAGAACTTACATTTTTTGTCAATTTTCATCTACTGTAACCCAGCCGTTTTGTAAGAAAAAAAAAAATTCTCAGGATTTAACAAAAAATAAATAATTATATTTTTTGTTTTTTCCTTGCGATTCAGGTCTTGTACAGCAGCATATAGTCCTACTTATGGTACATATAATTAGTAAAAATTATAAAATATAAGATTACTGTACAGAGCTATCAAGAAAATGGTTATGTCCTATTTTCTGTCTATCAGTCTAATATCCTCTTGATATACTATAACCCATTATATTCTTGTAAGGAAAGGGTATTAAAAGGGGGAAATTCTCCTAGTCCAGTGTCTCCCTTTCCAATTGTCTTCCCCAAAAAATTACTACACCATATTTTGTTCAATCACTATTTTCCTATTTACGTGTACATTTACGTTTACGTAGTACACACATGCAACGGACCTTATGATCCAGTATCGCAGCACATGCGGGCTTTTTTCCCTCTATCCTTTCCACTCAATTAACCCAGGTCCAACCACTGTACTGTGAGACCCTCCTCTAGAGCATTAGGCCCCTGGACAAGCTTCCCATACCTTTTACTATTTTTCACTCTCCTACGAGGCCCTTGTGTAATCTTCCCACTTTGTCCTCCTTTGCTCTGGGTTGTGGTACTGAAAGTTCACATTGCTCTAGGATCATCTTAATAAATTTCAGCTTTTGATGATTCAACTATGTAAATGTTGAGAAACATACTCGGAACAATCAACTGTTTTATCTTGATGTCTGACCAGAGGAAGCTGATATTTATACTGTGTCTACACTGTGGTTTATGTCTGGTTTCTGCTGTGTTTCACAGTCTCGGTGATATCAAAATGTGCACGTTTTCGTCTTGTTACTTTAATATATTACTTTAGTCCATAGAAAGTCAATGTTTATCAAATTGACATTAATACATTTCTAAGCTTTCATTTTAAGTTAAGATTAAAACATTTTTTAGAAATCATTGCTTACATACCAAAATGATAACAAATCTTTTTTCATATATTCTCCCATACTAATAAACAATGGAAATTTTCTTCTAGCATTTAAGACACTAGTGATGTATTCCCTTACCTGGATTCGAACCCAAGACCTGATTTCCATTTGGATATTCCCATACACCCTCAGATTTTTCCATTAGGACATCTTTTTTTCTCCATATATTTCGTATTAAATATACAGGAATTTTATTATATTTTATTTGGAATTGTTAATAATACAATTCTACATACTGTTAAAAACAAATTAATACAGGAGTACAGAGGCTCAATGAACGTGTTAAGATTAATAACTAGAGGTTTGCTCTGTATAAAATATCTGAGCGTCCCCAGAGAAGGTTGTTGATATTGAGAATAACGTAGCCCATTGGGCTGCTTCTTTAATATCGCGCTTCTGATTCTCCATTAATGCCTGGCATTTACTTTGTACGCGAAAAAATTAGCACAGTGACGCTGTTTAATAAGCTTGTCACGGTAAGTGTGTGGATACGTCATTTGTGCCCTTGCTTCGCACCATTGTTCATCACCGGTGTAAGTGTGACGATTCGTCATTTGTGTCACTGATTTTGTACCATCATTTGTCACCTGTGTAAGTGTGACGATATATTCTCATTTGTGTTCCTCCTTCGCACCGTCAGTTGTCGCATGTATAGGTATGATAATAATATATCCTCATTTGTATCTCAGCTTTGCACTGACACCTGTGTACTGTAGGTGTGACAATACATCCTTATTTGTATATATATCAACTTGGCACCTCAGGTGCAACCTCTATATTTGTATTAAACTACAGTATAACCTTTATTTTATACATCATGCTATGTTGTTATTTTCCCCAATTTTGACATTAAAACAACATTTTTAACAATTTGGGGATGGTCTCTGCATGAGAAATCTCTGAAATCGTAAACTTTGTTGCCAGTTTTCCCCAATATTGTTCTTTATACAGCTATTAAGTCCTGTACTGTAACTTCATAATGAAATGTTGGATTTAAATGATTCTATTACCTATTTTATAACTTGCATTTTCACTCTTATGATATTATTATAATAATGATATATGTTAATCAATTTTATTTGAATACAGCCCAAGCACTTAACGCTACTGTCCATCTAAAATAACTTGCGATTTTTATTTTTATGTACTTTACATATATCTTAATATCAGTTGTTTATTATAACTAATATTTAATGTCAATTTTATATAGGTTGACATATTTTTTTTTTTACTGATCATTAATACTGTATCAACCTGTATATAGCTGTGATGTGCCCATCGTCATGATGTGATGTCATCATGACCATATTTAGGCATGTCAGAGGTTTTTGTCTCCAGATTATTAAATTTTCTTTGAAAAAAAAAATGTATGCCCATATATAGTCATGATGTGCCCATATATGATCATAGTGTGATGTAATCATGACCATATATAGGCATGTTACATGTTTTTGTCAAATAAAAATTTGATTGTCTGAACCGGACTTTAAGTGTCATGAAATATTCTTGTTTGTGTGTCTGCTTCGCACGTTTATGTGACACTCACAGTTTCTTATCTACTTGTGTATTGAGTCGTTTTATTCAGTTAAATCATTGTCACCCATGTTACATCTTACATTCTTGAGCCTGTGCTGGAAATGCAGTCAACCATATTTTACTATTTTATAAACTATCTGATATTAATGTACATAATGACTTACCTGATGAAACAGATTGGAAATAGTGCGTACTATAGAACTTAATGAAAGTATTTTCCAAGGGTCCCTTTTTCTATGACACAAGTTTTCTACATTTTTTAGGGGAATACAGAATAGCTTATAATGGCCTAAAATTGCTTCCTTCTTCTAGGTGACAGGAAAAAATTTAATCTGTGGTACTATACCTTCTTAATACAAAGTCCCTTTAGAGGTTCGACAAATTAATAAATAATAGGATTTTCTATACTGGGGCGAGAAAATTCTGGCCTTTAGGACAAACGATTCCTTTACTGTTTGGAATTTTCACTGTGTAAAAGCTTACCTTGTACAATACTGTAGATAACCCTGGGGAATTTTTTCTCTTGACTTAACTCCTCCTCAAAGATAAACTTGGCCATACCAATGATAATCTCTGTTGTGGTTACAAAAACCCTGCCTTAAGATGTTAATAACATAGTTTGTTTACCATTGTTGGTTCCCCTATTGGGAATAGGGATCCTTTCCAGTGAGAGGCCTATAATGCAAACAACTTTAATTCTTAATAAAATATAATAGTTGCTACCAAAATGTATTATTCAAATGGTAGCAAATGAGATACTGTTGTATATTAATGTTTCTATATGAGTATTAGAAAATAATTGGAAATAAATTGTATAAAGGTAATTTTTAATTAATTTTTTTTATATGATAATCTTATTCTTAGGTATGTTTCTACTGAAATTGAGATAGAAATAGTTTTTTTTTTATAATTGGTTGATTATTGGATTAACAAGATAAGAACTGTGTCACAACTCCATTTTGACTCCACATGAAACGGTTGTGTATTGGATACCAATAAAAAATCACTATTTATATTGCAGCTAAAATGTACCCGAAGAAGAACGGTTATTTCGTACGAGGAACGGCGTTCCTGGCACTGTATTCATTCCATGCCAAAGAACAATTCTTTAGACGCCAAAAACAATGATTCTTTTTTTGTGGGCCTAGTTTCTACTGGCACAAAGAACCGTTCTTAAAATGAACGATTCTTAACGATTCTTTCTCGTCACTTAGAAACTGGCCCCTAATCATACAAAAATATACTTAATGTGTTTCATAGTTTATATATACAGTAGCCAAATTGACTTCTTTTATTGAATAAGCTTTAATGAATTCACTCAACACTCTTTAATTTACCAGTTTGTCTCTGATTTCCTCCAATTTAAAACCACAATCATCACTAATTACTTTGTAAATTCAGTCTCCTACTAATGACTCATTTCATTATGTATAAACATACTGAAAATGAGTCACTATTAATTTCAATATAATCTTTATTGAAAATACTTCCCAAGGTATTATTGTGTGGTTTCGTGTCTATACTATCTCCTTTAAATGTCATTAATTTTACATTTTCTTGTCTCGGGCCTCAGACATGTCTAACTAATATAATTAACCCGTTGTATATTTTAATTGATATCCGAGTTTACTGTTTTCCTATGTGGGTATTTTTGATTAGGACACTGTAGCCAGTCTGTAACCTTGGCAACTAATTAGATAAAGGACACCAGACTGATATTTTATAACTGTAATGGCCTATTTCTACTGCCAAGAAATAGTTGGGTAATATAGATTGTGCAATACTGTAGAATGGTATTACAAAATATTATATGGTTTGTGGTATTACCAGAGTGAATGGAATTGATATGGATATTGTTCTTCTAACCATATTGTGCAATTTTTATCAGTACAATACTGTACAAAATAACAGCTATCAACTTACCCACAACATTTTCAAGGCAATTGGCATAAAAAAAAGCCTTTGCCAGGCTAATACTCAAATCCATTTTCCAGCAGTATTGCATGGAAGGCAGTTGCTGCAAAAAAAAAATCAAAATTGAATGGACAACATAACATACATATTACAAACAAGTAATTTGTGAAATATGTTTTCCATATGTGAATGTACACCATTCATATGAAATTATGTTCGTTTTTTTTGTTTTTTTTAATGGATACATTGTTTTAAGTTTTGCATTTTTACAGAGATTGCCTTCCATAGAGCTGTACTTTCTCAAAGATTGATGACACTGCTATCTGGAATGAAAATGAGAGATTCTCTGAAATACGAAATATGAAATAATAGTAGAGGAGGAGTTTAGTGTTTCACTGAATGAATATTTGATGATGATTACCGTACTATATCAATGATCAAGTTGGCATTAGCCTTAGCAAATGAATATTTTCATCCTTTCGCTTTATGTTACGAACAAATGCCATATAATCTGGTCGAGTTAACCAGCAAGGAATTTATCCCCCAAAATATAGATCAAAGAATAAATATTAACAATAAATAAATAAATAATAACATTACATTACAGATAAACTGTCCGAGAAGACTTATTACCATTGGGTGCCTTTCGGTGGTGATTGAGCATTAATCCGAGACAGTCCCCTACTCTCTTCAAAAGAATGCTTTACGTTTTTTAACGTGCACATGGGCCATATTGCACACGGGATGAACAGTTTAAACTTCTCATCCAAAAGGTGCGCTTTTTTATACAGTATTCTAGCCCTCCAGCTGAAATAATAGCGGAGCAGCAATGGGAATTGAACCAGGGACCAAGAAATCTCTATGGTTCAGCACACACACAGTGGCTACCACTAGTTTAGAATCTGCTCTTAACAAGATATATTTATGGCTCAAAATTTGAAAGTAAACAAAACCTAACATTGGTAATGTAAATTTGTAACTTTTTTTTTGCAATGAAAATGATATGTAATTTTTTTTCTTTTTTTTTGCTTAGAAAGTTTTAAAGTGGTAGGAAGGGCACATGGCAAATACAGTACAAACATTTTCTGGGATGGGGAGAGGAGGAGCATTCTACCCTTAAATACACCACTGTGAAGACATCCCTCCCACCACTGAGTCATAATGTACTAGATCAAAATTGTACTCATTTTATCTATGACTCAACAATGTCATTTATGTTCTGGATTTGTGCATATTTTAGCAATAAAAAATGTACTAAACTTCACGAGGTCAGAGAATCAGCATTTAAACTCGGGAGTCACAGTCGTGCAAGTTGTAATAAAAGTAAATGAGATGATTTGACCCATTTACAACCCAGGGGTAAACGACGAGTTGTAGTAATCTACCTGGAAACAAGCTAATTCATGTTAGTATCATGTTCGGTCACATAACATACACATGACTCAAATGCAGTGTAATGTTCAACCCATACTATCAAATTTTCCATGACAAATGTGTGATTTGCCCATTAACCATATGTACGACGATGACATATCCATATATGGGCATGTTGTATGTTAGGCCAAGTTAAACAAAAAGAATTATTGAACTCCTGGATCATACTAAAACCAACTTTAAACCTATGACACTTTGAAATGTTAAGCATTCTATTTCAAATCCTCAATAACACCATCTTAATTTAATCTGATTTTCTCTTACCTTAAAAATTCATATTTATTATTGAAATATTTTATTTTCTTACGGTTCTTACAATGTTCCTTTTAAATCTTTTTTTTAATTTGTAGTTCAGTTTTTGCTCTCTTTTTGGTTACATTGTGCATACGGTATATATGCTTTTAAATTTTTTGTAGTTAGGAACTTAAGCACTTTGGAAATCAGTACTACAGTATGTATTGAAAGTGTATATTCAGTATTAAGAAATAATAAATAAAATCGTAATTTTGAAAAAAGTATGAAAACCTTTATTTTTACTTTGAAATTGCAAATCCAAGATGGTCGATGGGAAAGAGCTACTATTTTCTCACTTTTACAACACATTGATTGAAAGCAAATAAAAGAAGCACTACAGTAGACAGGATTCATACAATATATCCCCAAAAACTTTTGAGAAGAATTTTACTGATGCAATTAGCCAAATTTTCGTACATTCTGAAAAATAAAGGGAGAAAAAATTGGTGAGGCAGAGAAAATTGATGCGCGAGGTGATGAGAAACAAGTAATTTTATTTTATTTGGCCTTAAGTGCACACCTATATGGTGTACATCGTTGTCATATTAGAGCTTAAGAAAAAAAAAGGAAACAAACTACACAGTAAATAATTTCATTATAATGGAGCAAAGAATGTGTTCTTATAGGGATTCGAACCAGAGACATGTTCAGTACCATTCCGACATTGTGCCAGTTGATTTTATTACTATCCTAGTTGGAAATTGTTGTTTCTAGATGTTGTAAATCATCATGTTTATCCATCTAGTTTTATGTCATTTAATAATTTAAAGCATGAAGTCAATAAAGAAATGGAAGTTTAAATCAATTGGAATTTAGTTTGGTCATATAATATGTTGTTAAGGTAATTTTAGATAATCTGTTAACTTGGAGTTATTAATGCCAGTGTGAAAAGTTCTATACTGTGGTTATGATAGTTGAGTGTTGGTGATCTATTATTCATGCTTCTAGTAGTGTTTAAGTTTCTTTAGATAAGTGTAAACTGGGATTAACTTGTTCTTGACACTGACAGTGAATGGTATTAAGTTGTCTAATGTTGTGGATTTAGGTTTACATAACATGTGAAATACTTTTAATGCTTGAAGGTAAAATTTGGTGTTAAGTTAGTTATGCTAATGTTAATGGGGATCAAGTTGTCAGTGTGAATGGGGTAATATTGTGGTTTATGCCTGTGTGAAAGAGACTACAGTACTGTAACAGTTCTCTTAGATTGATTTGCAATACATAGCATACTGCGGTAATTGTAAAATTGCCTTCTATTATTCACTTTTTGTGGTTTACTGTACAACACTATAATTTTCTAAATTGAGTTCCCTTAACGATTTTTTTTTTGTTCTCTGAGTGTTACTTGTTTGCAAATGATAATACTTTCCAGTAACTTTTCTGAAATTCTATATTCATTAGTGTTTTACCCTTGAAGTGTTTTGAGCATTTCTTAAAATCAAATGAGAGGGCTCTACAAATTACTTATTATTTGAATGTTACTGTATAATTTATTTGTCATTTGTAAAATATTGCAATACTGGTGCTCATAAATAAGCAGAAAGAATAACTAGATAACAATGTTAGGTAAGAAAATATCCCACACCAGACATCATCCTGGAATATCCAGTCAAGGTTTCTGTGCTTGAAAATTGATATTGTGATGGCATAAACTCATACAAGGTAAAACTATCCCCTGCCAGACACCATTCCAGTATCTGAGTTGTGGTCACGAGGCCATAATGAATTGCATCTGTACCTAACTAAAAACTAAGTACTGTGGTAAAAAAACTATCCCCTGCCGGACACCAACCAGGTATTTTGAGGTTTCGGGGTAAATATTAAAATAATACTATTACATAATAAGAGCAGCATTGTTTTTATTATTATTTTTTATTTTTTTGAATAGAAATTACATTTTTTATGGTAAGTTGAAAAAAATGAATGTTTATGAAATGACCTATCATGTTGATCACAAATTCACATAGATTCAAATCAGTAATTACAAAACATTTCTATTCTACCAATATGTTTGCTTCAGTGCTCTTTGAGTAAATACATCAAATTCACATCTATCTTTAGAACGAGATCAGAAAATTATAACCTTCTGAGCACATCTCGGAAGAGATGTGGATTAGTTTACCGTTCATTGACGACTCAGAATTATAGATTTTTTTCCCATTATGTTGGAAAGGTACTGACTGTACCCTAGTGACAAGGTGTTTTTGATGGAATTTTAAGTCAATTATAAGTATGTTGAAGACGATAGAAGAAAATAATATTGTATGGTAATCAAAGTAGTTAATTTGTGCCACTTGTAGTTCAAGGTAAGGCCGAATAAAAATAATTGATTGTCTATCCCCCTTTCCCTCCCATATCTCTTTTTGGATGCCCTGTCCAGACTATAATATCAAATTTTCTTTGACAAAAAATTGTTGCTCATTATTAGTCACAATGTGTACTACTGTATATAATCATGACGTGATGTCATCATGACCATATTTAGGAATATCACATGTTGTCAGAAAGAAAAAAAAATAGTCCAAAAAGGGGTGTGGGATGAAAGGAGACAACAAAAAAATATCTGGGCAACGCTTAAGAAAAGTCTTGAGGTTCACAGGATTTGAACCTAGGATTCTGGAACTGAAGGGCAAGCATCTTTAATCTCTGGCTATTAGTGTTGATGACGATTAAAGGCCACCAGGTCCGTTGAAAAGCCAAGGGTTATGCTGTTCATTTTGCTACATGTGGTAGCATTTCTTTCTTAATCAAGATTATTGTGCCAAGGATCTCCAAAGGCTTAGGAAGATAGCTCACCAGCTTACACTAAGCCTTTGGATAAGATAGTAGGCTTGGTTCCATTTTATCGTTACTGTAATTACATGAGAAAGCCCTCAGGATTCCGAGACTATTTGGAAAAAGTTTGGCCTACAGGATTTTCATGTGCAATTTACTATTTCACTATCTTTCAGTTACAAACATCTGAATTGGCATGATGATCAGGACCAAGGCAGGAAACAAATCTGGCCTTTAGTGTTAAGTGTTTAAACTGACGATTGGAGTTGACACAACTCAACTCATTCATTTGTGATTCAATTCACGGAATTGAACGATAGAAAGTTATCAATCATTGTCATCAAAGTCTTGGTTCGGGCTGATTTGAGATCTTGAAGTAATTTTTATTTTGGCCTTCAGTTTGGCAGCTTATGAAAATAGGATAACGAATGAATATCGACTAATGGATCATTTACATAAATGTTCAACCAAAACCATTAAACTCTTATTTTATGTTATAATCAGGAGACGAATGTTAAATTGCAGACTTAAGAATTACAGCTATTATCTATTATAATTTATATTACTTGGAAATAAAAGTGTAAAAGAACAAGAAAATAGCAATCTGTTGTACATTACTGTTAGCAGGTTGTGGATATTTGCAATAATGACAGCTGTTAGTAGAAAGGGGAAGCCTCTAGGGGGCATCAGCGCTTTCACATAAGTTGTTTGTTTTAGCACAGTAAATATGGTGAATTGTATATTATCTGTCTGTACTCTGTTATGTCTGTTGTATTTCCCAGGCTAGCTGACTGACTGAGCTGTTATTGTTTCCATATTTTTTGTGATGTTTGACAACATGGAGGAGATGTCTGCAGACTTTCCTACTCATCCAATTTATTTGGGAGTGTCCCATATTTTTACTGTGGCAGATTTAAAGGGGGAGGCCATTCAGCTCTTCCCCCTCCCAGTTGCCTCCAAAGTCTTCCACCAGTTTCCCCCTCTCCCATTTCTACCTAAATGTCTCAAAAATGAGAGTGCCTTTTCCAGCCATAATCAAAATTTTTCTTACCTCAACTCCAACCTTTGTTCAGGCTGAGGGGTCTACTCTCCAACGGCGAAAAATTCTCCTTTGGTGCTCTCCCCCCTCTATTTCAAAATCCTGAATCTGCCACTGTTTCAGGAAATCTGTAGTATCTTGAAATTATTTAAAGAAAAGTCTCACAAATTTAGAATTATATCCAAAATGGAACCAACAAAATAGATTAATTGCATTTTTGTCACTCCAGTGTATATTGGTCTATCTGTTTACACTACTCTGTAATTGAGATAATTGAAGAAGTAATCAATGTCAGAACCACTCAATAATTCTAATCTTAAGAGTTCAATTATTAAAAATTGATTCTTCCTCTTCTGATTCCTCAATAGAAAGTTGCAAATCAAAATTTCCATTAATAACTAAGTCTGCCCTGGATCTACGTCAATGGATCATATTGGAATTTCTATTCAAAGCCTCTGCCAATTATCTACCTTAGTTCGTTAATTAACAGCCATTAACGAGGTGATGGTGACAGTTTGTTAACCAGTTTCAAATTCATTAGGCATGAAACAGAATGAGAATTGATTGAATTTCTGGCATCTGAATTTGAAAACATGAATAATTACAGATCACTGGAGTAATTGTGGATAAACAATCATCATATTTATAGTGCTATAAAAGCTGATTGCATTTGAGCATGTTAAGAGTTAACGATTGGAAAATTATAATAGAAACAGAAGTTAGAAGCATACAGTAGTAAAAAAATAAATTATATGCACCCCAAGAGTCCTGCATAAATTACCGCAAGAAAGCAAGGCATGGGTGGATTCAGGGGTGTGGGAGTTAATAGTGAGGCAAGATAAACCCTTCCATCCTTTCCAAAAAAACAAAACAAAACAAAAAAAAAACATTAACAGACACCCATTTGGAAAGTGAATTGTAAATTTCTAGGCCTCTAGGAAACAAACATTTTCTGGGGGCTTCCCCTCCCTTAAATTTTTTTTACATGATTTAGCTACCCACTCTCCTACCTACTAAGTAGGTAGGAGAATCATTAACTTAAAGTTCTACCAAGCTATGTAACTTCAATCCACTAGTACAGCTTGACTGACAGTTTCAAAGAGGATTATGGCTTGGATGTCTGTTGGTTGCAACTTACCACATCAACTTGCAATTATATTCGTATAAACATCATTCTCAAATACAGTAAAAATCAATTAACTTCCAAGTCTGGGAGAGAAAATACTGTAAACAAATTCCACGAGATTGTTTAAACTCCATGGTTAAAACAAGCCATGGAGGAAATTACTGGTTTTAAACTAATAGAAGATAGACTCAACATTAATTGGAGACACTGACACCAGACAGCCTGACTGTTGAAGGCTCCACCAATACCTAATGAAGCATGCCATAGAAGTAACTGTTATCCTTCTTGTTGTTGCTATAGAGGAAGACAACAAACAATACATTGTGCTTAATTAGGCACTGTCAAATTTTACCTACTTATAAATTAACTCCTAGCCTAAACATTGCTAAAGCCATTAATTAGTGTTTGCAATTAATTGAGAGCAATTAAGGTACTAAAGACTCTTTTGTTGGATTATCTCACTTCAGAGACTGGCAAAAGATGTTGAACAAAATAGTCTGCAACAGGCATGTAAAAGGCTAGTCTGTATTTAAAGCTTGTCTATACAGTATGTGTCAAAGACAAGCCAAACCAGTCACTCGTCGCAAATTGTGTTTTAGAGATAATGACCAAAACATGCTGGAATGTCAACATTTTAAAAATATATTTTATTGCACTAAACTAATCTTTCTATACATCATGCTATGCTGTTACTTTGCCTATTTTCAATGTTAAAACAACAATTTTTAACGATTTGGTGATGGTTTTTGTCTGAGAAATGTCCACGTTCAGTGCACACACAGTGGCTACCAACATTTTAGCTGACTGAACTGAGCTGCTCTCTTCATCAAAACCAACTTTTAGTTGGCAGTCAGAGTGGCGTGGCTATAATAAGCATGAAAATTGATTACTTATTAAATAAGACAGGTTTAAAATGTTTTCTGGATTAGGCCTACCATGAGCATCAGGACATTCAAAGAACTCTCAGTGCTAACAAAACCTACTGAGGTGGCCAGACAATACGTGGCAAAGACAAGCCAAACTAGTCACTCGTGGCAAAAATTTTTAGTTATTAATACAGGGTTAAACAGTAAAATGAGGGCTATATAATTGTAAAAGAATCATTTAAATCAACATTTCTTTATGAAGTTACAAGCGTTCAAACATACTGTACAGTAGCTGTTGAAAGAACAATATTTGAGAAATCAGCCTTCAAAGTTTAGGATTATGGAGATCTCTTGATCCCTCTGTTTTAATTTCCATGTATTTTTTTAGCTGGAGGGCTGGAAAAAAATGAATTTTCACAGTGCGCCGTCTTTGGATGCGACGTTTAAGCTGTTGATCCTGTGTACAATACATGGCCCAAATGTATGTTAGGGACTGCTGTAGGGTTTGTCAAGTCATCACCAGAATGACCCCACTGGAAATATGTCTTCTTCATAAGACTTCCATGGTTAGGCCAAATAAAATTAATTGTTAATTTGACATCCAGGATTTGAAATTATTTCTTACTGTCTTAATGGTAAACAGGCTGGTAAATAGTAAACATAGTTTTTTTTTTTTTTTTTTCTTTATTATAAAAGAAGTTAAATGGATCTTTGTAATGTATTTCTGGCATTTATGTTCCCATCTCTTCTTAGGCTTGCCATCATTCTTTCAGATAGTCACTATTTTTATATCCATGGAAAAATGAATGTTTTTTTGTTTTTTTTAAAAATAGCACATAGTAATTTTTTTCATGAGGCACCAAAATTTAATGAGGGTGGGGACGAAAATCTAGAAATTGATTTTATTTGGCCTTATCTTTGATGTTGACATCAAATAAATCCCATCTATCCATCCATCCATGAATAAATGAATAATGAATGAGCATTTGATTAATTGATATTAATTGAATTATTTATTAATATTGATTGATTGATAGTATAGAGTTTAATAATCATTTGAATTATGTGGATTCATATTTATTGATTTATTGATATTGAATTAAATTGATTGATATTGATGTACAGTATTTATATTCGATATATTGGTTTATTGACAATATTTTTTGGTAATTTGTATTGATAGGTATTGATACATATTGATCAATATCAATTAATATTAATCAATCAAGAAAAAAATGTTTGTGTCACAGCC
This sequence comes from Anneissia japonica, assembly GCF_011630105.1. NCBI lineage: Eukaryota > Metazoa > Echinodermata > Crinoidea > Comatulida > Comatulidae > Anneissia > Anneissia japonica. The sequence goes on from NW_022723891.1 coordinate 105,096, forward strand.
CTGTTCCTACCAATCCTTTCACCACTGTAATACATGAAAATAATGTGAAGTTCTTCACTACAAATGACATAGGTCAACGGAGTATGAACTTCTGTATGGAAGAAGATTAATTATTGTTGATGTTTTTAATGTTCACTGCCATGTATGCAATGTATATAAAATTACTATTAGTTCAATAACAAGTTATTGGAAATTTATACCAAGCCGTAGATTTCGTAAATCGTAATGTTATTTCCTCAATAGAGATCGCAAACAACATTTAAGGTAAATCTTTCCTAAACAAATGTTGTCGGCCATACTAAACAGTTACATTACAAAACAATGAATAAAACATAAGCATTTCATCCCACACCTTATTAATGATAATCATATCATAATGACTGCTTTCAGCCTATTAAGTAGGCAGGTGTTAAAAGTTAAACAATGAATGAGGGGGAATAAACATCCAGGACTATCCGATCAAGTGCTTTCGTAAATCAGTTGCTTACGTAAGAGAAGCAGCAATGTTTTCACATGGCTAAGTGGGCGGGGAATCCCCGGGGTTGCACGAAGGCTATCATTAATGGTTTGAAGTATGTTGTGATCCGCTGCGATTAATGATTGAAGAAGCAGACGTCAAAGATTATTGTCACATTCATTGACAAATCATTTTTTACTTCCACTCAATACAGGAAAACTCTACTTTCCGTTAACTACAACTATGGCGCAATACAATATCCTTCTTTTTTTCTGTCATTTTTTTTTTTTTTCATCCAAACAATAGATGATATAGATTGAATAGTTAGTAATACAGTAACAAAATAATTTCAAAATGATCGTTCACATTTGTGTTCTATTTAACTATTGATACCTACAGGCAAGAAAATGTACTCTGCCTCCTAACTTTAATTAACTGTAGTGGACTGTGATCCTTATCTGTGGCAAAGACAAGTCAAACCAGTCACTTGTTGCAAATCCTGTTTCAGAGATAATGGCAAAAACATGCTGGAATGTCAACATTTTTTGAAATCTATTTTATTACACTAAAGTAACCTAGGCATATAAAAAAAAATTTACACATATCACGCTATGCTGTTATTTTCCCCATTTTCAATGTTAACAACAACTTTTAACGATTTGGTAATGGTTTCTCCCTGAGAAATGCCCAAAATCAAATTTTGAAGGCTGATTTCTCAATTACTGTATTGTTCTTTACAGCTGTATGTTTAAACTTCTCTAACTTCATAATGAAATGTCGGATTTAAATGATTCTTTTACCATTTTATAGCTCTCCTTTTACTGTTTAAACTTGAATAATAACTAAAAATGAATTTTTGACAAGTGAATGTTTTGACTTGTCTTTGCCACACTTTTATTCAACAAATTTTTTTTTTAAGAACTGTTGACAAGATCGAATACTATATAAATACAATATATTTATTTCTACACAAAGCATTTTAACACTCTAAGATAAACAAAATATATTAGACGTTTTCATATAATTTTCATTCAACTCATTAAAAATAATTTATTAAATTTATTTTTAATTTAATGATAAAATGTATTAAATAAAACAAATATAATAATATAAAAATGTTTAAAAAATGTTATAAATTTTAAATTAATGCAGTTGGATTATTTTTGATAAATAATATTTTAGTGATACCAAACAAATATAATATAGTGACTTTATTTATGATCGAACCTGTCTATCAGTTTATTCAAGAAATCCGCACTAAACTGTACAAGCCATGTTGACCTCTGTTAATTTGTACATGATGGTTTTTTAAAGTTCGTTGACCTCAAAACTTTTAACAACTAATCCTTGATTGCAGTTCTGTCATTTCTCTTGTTAATGTAAACTGCTGTCAATTGTCTGTTTTTATGCTGTTTGTCACACTAAAAATCTCAAAGTTTACCGAATGTAAATTCTCATTTTGATTTACGGCCCAATAATTCCTCAGTTTCTATTGTGGCTAAAGCTCTATGTGATCAAAAGTGCCGTTTTTATGTTCCTCCTTGTTTTCAATCCCAAGGTGATTAATTAAATGAAACCACTGACGTTAAAAAAACACAATTTTTATAAACGAAAGAAATTTCCTTTTTAACTGGTCTCTTTTTTAGGCCCACAGTATGTTTTATAGTGGGAAGGTTTTTATAACCTAGACAGATTGAACTTTTAAAGTTTTGTGTTGAATGTTGTTGCCTAGTAACAAGTTATCCGGTTTATGATCCTTGTACACTAAAAGTACTCAGTAGTCTAAAAAAGTCAAATAAAGTTACACAAATGCAGTAGCATCTAATAAAGTATATGAAACTTACGACATGTTTCGACGTGTCCCTCGTCATCATCAGTTAATAACGCTTATGCTACTAACGGTTTAAATACTACTGGTCAGATGTAAGACGAAACAAGCAAATATTAAGGTACAGGTAAGTCATGTATATAGAGGTCACGAATACTATAGTAAGTCATGTATATAGGAATTAGAATGAGAGAGTGATATTGTAATGAGTTGTTTGTTTGTTCATCGACGGATTTCCCTAAGCAATGTAAGGGGCTTCTTTTTATTTTAAGTTGATAAGTATTGTAGGCAGAGTCAAGAATAGTAAAACAGTCTGAATTAATGTGTTTTGACATTTAACAGAGTTTTTAAGATCTCCAAATATATATGTTATATATGTGTTATATGAAATACTGTAAAGTTAAATGTTTTTTTTTATTACACCTGCTTCCTATCTTGACATTTTAACTTCTTGTCATCACCATGTTAATATTTAACTCTTTTTAAAAAATTTCCACCAATTTTCTGTTATTAATAATCAAAGTTTCTTTCAGACATAACCTCGAAAAAAAAAACTATGCCTTTCTTCGATGAAAGTCGGACAATCCTAAACCAAACTATTATTTTAAATTCTCAATCAATGTTAGTGGATAAAATTAGGCCAGCGCTTTTCAATTTGTTTTTTATTTAACACTTGCAGAAAAGCTGACCAAGTATTGGTTTTCCTACAGTACTCCTATTGTGTTGTTTTTTTGTTTTTTTTACAATTAGCAATTAATAATATATTGGCAGTTTCATCTTGTAATTTGCAAGTGCATTTGGTATTAAATTTGAAAGAAATATGATTAAATATATACGAGGACTCTCTAATTAAGACCTCTGTGTATATATATAGAAATAAATTCTAATCTCTGAACTTGGTACAGTATATATTTTTAAAATACATGTAGCAGCGATCTTGTGAAATTGATCACATAACCAACTATTGTTAGCTTCACCATCCACTTTAGCATCTAGCTAATTAAACGGAGAGTATAAACAATAATTGGACTTTTGAAGTGAGTGATTTATTTGTTGTCGTTTCTTGTTAGTACCGATTGGCTCATTGGATTTTGTAGTTGACATGTTTGGCTAACATAGCATTCTATTACCTATAGAGTTAATTTGTGTTTATAGTTATTTGGGTGTGTTTTATTTAGTATGTATTGTGTGTAGGATAGAAATGTCAGAGTTTGTGTACTACAGTGTGAACTCATGTCACATGCAGATGTGTAGGCCTACTTCAATCCTGGAGGTATAATTATATACCTCCATGCTTGAATTTACTTTTTCATGGTCTGCTACAACCTGCTGTGATAATATTTTTTGCCGACTCATAATTAAACAATTAATCCTCATCATCCGAAAGGAAAAAAATCATACGTCATTGGTGGGCTTTTCGTTTACACAACTGATCAGTGCATTCAAATTGACTTTATGTTACTCACATTTTTTAGTGTGTTGCACCTCCCTCCACCCAAGCATAGCATGGAAGCTGCATATTGATTTAATATTATGTTACCTAATAGTTTCTCGGGCACAAGCCCAGTTCAGGTATAATAAGTCCATCCTCTTTTTTAAGCCTAATTTTACATACCAGCCTTTCCTCAGGAAAAAGTTTGGGATATATGATTTAAAATGAATAGCTTAGCTGACTTTTATAAAAATACTCTAAAATAAAATTGAGAAAATATTTGTTTTCTTTTTAGTTGAAGAGTCCAGTTAGTGTAAAAAAGCTTAACCTTCTCTTAAACCTGTTCCATTGATTTCGTGTTCTTCTTCATAAAAGAAATATACAAGTGATTTTAGTTGTGCTCGAGAAAATGTATTGAAGTCGAAGCCCAATCGACCGTTATTTTCAAAATAATTTATAGGTAGTTGACCTAGCAGTCGTTAAAAACAAATTTTTGTTGTCATTTAATCAAAATTTCTTTTGAATAAAGTTTTCTGCATTGTGGTGAAATATAAAGACACTGACCAGAATCAAGATTCAGATATCGTTTAGATTTCTTTTAACCAGGATTGTAAGAAGAAGGTTTAAAGGGAAATTCCATTTCATAACTTTTCTGAATCCATGTAAAATGTAAATATTCTGACCTTTCCATCTTGTGATTGGCTGTTACTTATTAATCCATAAAATAATGATATGAATCCTAACCTTTTCCATCTTGTGATTGGCTGTTATATAATAATCCATGTATAATAATATAAATATCTTGATCTTTCCATCCTGTGATTGGCTGTTACATAATAATCGATGTATAATATAAATATCCTGATCTTTCCATCCCATGATTGTCAGTGATATTTTGCCTCATTTAACATTATACTGTGGATGTAAGAATTAACTGTCAGAATTTATACTGTACTGTCAATGTATTCGTCACTATATGTGAAAATATGTGAATGCCATTTTCAATGATAAGCCCCAAGGACCACTATTAGTATTATGGATTGACTGTTTGAAAGGATTCATCCTGATTGGTCAGATGACATAGGCAAGCACTCATGAAAATGAAACTCTATAATATTGACTTCATCAGGATTTGAACCTGGTATTCGTAAACCTGAGCATACATATAAAACTCAGTCTATGCAATCAAATTTTATAATAATAATAAATGATTCAGAATTTATAATTTATATAGCGCATATTACATATATATATGTCATGATATTAACTTAAAAATAATGTTTTGATGTTAGCTTTGAAGGTGGATATTGTAGAGGATTGCTTAAGATGTAATGGTAGAGAGTTCCAGAGAGGAGCTGCAAATGTGAAAGATCTGTTGCCAATAGTTTTGACCTTACTGTATTTCTGGGAATAGATAGAAGGCATTTGTCAAATAAAATTTGATCATACTGTTAAAAAAAATTGAAGCTATAAATATTTATGTTGTAGAATATTGACCAGCAGTAGCATTACAGCATCTGTTATTTAGGTTTAGGGAGTTGAGTAAATTTTACTATCTAAGTATGCAGTGAAATTTGTATTGGATTGTACCATAGAATATCTCACTATATTAGTACTAGAGTATGAGTTGTATATTTATGGTGTAGTAGAAATGGTGTTGTAGAGTGACACATGGTTACAAGAATTTGCAACTGACAGGAAGGTCATCTCCAGCTGAGCGTAATTCGCGGTCAAAGATGGTTAGAGGGCACTTGGAACCTTTTGAAACAGCGAAAGTGGACATGTTGATGGAATGGTAACTCCTGCTCCCATTCTGTATCCTAAAGCTGTTGTTAATACATTGTCATACACATTCACACCTACCATTAATATAGATTAGGGAGAGATCTCCATGGGGAGATTGAAGGGTTAGTGAACAGAGGGAGGCAGAAGGGTTAGAGGTCAGTGGAAGCCTTCTAAAACAACTAGTGAGGTCATATCTTAGTTAAATTATTTGAGCTCACCTTATACCCGATTCACACGTACAAAAATCTTACCAAATGTAACAAAATGTAACCAAAAGTAACATTTTACGGCACGTGTGAAAGTACCTCCGTGTAATATCCTTGTAAAATCTCGGAACGTCTCGGTAATCTTTACCAGCCTCGCTGAGGCTGGTAAAGCTTCCGAGATGTAACATGGATGGATCTGCGAATGCGCAGGGATTTCAACACAACAACAATCTACTGGTTCACGGGTTTTTTTTAATTTTCTTCCCTTCTGCATACGATTCTGATCCACTAGAAATAGATAGGTCTAGTTTTTCTCAATGATGAATGAATTACCCTTGTTATTGATGTTAATTAGTAATGGTAGAAGAAGAAGATATACATAAAATGAACATCGGGATGGTGTTAGTACTATTACTAGTATTACAAGAGTTGACAGAAACGTTGGAAGCTATGCCTAGTTTAGTAGTAGTAGTAGTACAGCAGTTGTTAAGGGTATTGATTGCTTCGAAACACTGAATACATTTTACACAACCTTGGCATTACCTTACAGACGCGTGTGAATGCTTTTTATCTCGGTAAGAATAACTCGGGAGATCGCTCGGTTACAATTTGTTACTTTTTGTTAAATTTAACTTCACGTGTGAATCGGGTATTAGACTGTTTCATTTGATTCAGAGCAATATTCAAATCACAGTGCTTAAAAAATATTGTCCCTTTTCACCTTCTTTACATTCCTTCCTACTCTTTCTCTCCTCTCGTTCCTTCCCCATCATTAGAAGTTGTTCATTTATTTATGTGATCACTGTTATGTGGATTGCGAGGGAATGTAGTCCTTTTAACTCCAGTGAACTGATTATTAAGGGTCCTCAATGAATAAAATACACTGCTTCATATTAAAAAATGTTCTATTTATAAACTGCTAACCCATAACTTATTGAGATTTGAATTTTAAAACAGGTAATACTCTTTAAATAAAAATATGACGTTGCAATGTCAATATTATATTTGAAAAATCTATCAAATCATTTGCTAAAAATGCTTATATATACAGTGATGATGACTGCGCAATTTAAACTGTTTCCTGCCTGTGTATACTGTACCTATCAACTTATGTGCCTCTTATGTAATAATTACCTAATATAGCAGGCCTTCCCCTTCCCCCTCCCTCCCCCATATTTTATAATCGTGCCATATAGCAGTATCTGTGTTATAAAAACTTGCACATAGCACAGACTGCTCGCATTAAGCTATCCCCCTCTTGAGACTGCTAAATATCTACATCCAGTCCTCAGCTATAATCCTGAGTTACCGTTATTTACAAATTGTGGAGGTGTTATACAATATTTTTAAAAGTAGTAGGATATGCATGAGAAAATTCCAAGAAGAATGTGACGTAAATATCGATCGTAGAGCGTGAGAATCACATAATGTGTGAGGCTTCACAGATATGATATTAACATATAAAATCTCACACACCTAGACCTACTGTACTTATCAAACAGAAAAATTGTTTTCTTCCTAAATTTCCAATGATGAAATTAATTAGTTGCTTCTATCATTCGATTAATCATTTGTCTGACATTCGATGAACTTTGTTTGCTCATTTTTAATTGTCAAATTTAGTTTGACAGTTAACATTTGAGATTCTGTAAGTTTAAATCCAGATCATCTAATGTGTACTTTAAATCAACAATAGCTTAACGGTTGTTGGATTAAACTTTTGTCCGAGTGGATAGCTATAGATATAGTGGGATTAGTGTTGGCGTCTCTGGTGTTACGGTGCAATGATTTCTGATCAGCTGAATTTAAAGTGATCAATTGTTATTATCTATAGATTAAGTAAATTCTTTACCTATGAAAATGCTACTAAAATTTAATAACAATAATAATAAATAGGAGTATATAAATACAAAGTAGTATGTCAGTATGTTGACCCATGATTGAATACAATGTAGCAAAGATAAGATGAGTACAAAATATATTTTAATAAAAATTAAACAATAATAATAATTAAATATATGGATATTTTAGCTAATTTACAGATCATTTAAATATGAGATAACTATAATAAATCATAAATCATGTGATATTATTTATTAATAATAAAATAAGGCCCAATGATGGTGATATATCATATTTAAATAAATGTTAATTTTTAGCTGATTTACAAGTTGCAATGAAAATTACTAAAATTTAGGAGTGGACTTATACATGAGATAACTATAATAAATCATATTTCATGTGATAATATTTATAGTAATAAAATAAATCTTAATGATAAATCATATTTAATGAAATAATTGTATGTTTTAAGATGACTATAATAACTAAATTATATATTATGTGATGTTTATAATCATAGTACATTCATGTGATAATTATAATCATAAAATTTATTAGTAAATGTAGGTTTTTAGCTGATTTACAAGTTACAACAAAAATTGCTCAAAGATAGGGTAGGGTGGGCTTATGCATGGGATAACTGTGGTAACTATGCCATGTGATATTTTTACTACATGATACTACAGTCATGTGAACTACAAGTCATGAATCATAGCAAATACATGTCAAGTACATGATGATTGATTAGAGGGTGTCAAGAGAGTGATATCCTTGTTGACAGGTGTCAATCATTTGTCACATTGTACATAGTGTACAGTAATTCATCATTACATTGCTTCTAGGTTTTGGTACCAAGATGTGAACTAGTTTAAAATTATCTATATAATTTATTTATTTTCTATATTAATTGTGGGATATTGTAAATACGATCACACAGTGGCCATTAAATAGCAGAAGCAATGCGCATTTAAGACAGTTATGGTTCCCACGCCATTTTGCTGTATATCGTATGGTGTAATTGAATAAAAATTTGTTGTTTAATGAGTTAATTATCATATTAGATAAATAAATTTATCTATCATAACTAATATTTGAACTAGATTTTTAAAAATATCCATTTAATAAACTATTTTATTATATTTATTAATCTATCAAATACCATTAAACCTCGAATTGAAGCCCTGGGCTTCATTTTTTCTGCAAACTTTAGATGGGCTTCTTTTCGAGGCTAGTTTTGCAAAGTAAAGAGGTGGTGGTCTTTTCAAAATGAGTGCTGTAAATTTAGTGAATTTCTATAAAACAATAAATACAGCCACTGTAACATCAATCTGTATCATGGAGAAACTGACATTAAATCACCTAAACTACTGTATATAAACTAAACTTGTTTTTATTTTTTTGTTTTTTGTTTTTTGAAATTCATGTATAATTATATTGTACTATCTCGAAAAGAAGCCTAAGCTATCTTGAAAAGAAGCCCATGGGCTTTTTATCGAGGCTAAGTTTGCAAACTAAAGAGGGGGCTTCAATTCGAGATGGGCTTCATCTCGAGATTAAGCCTAATGGGCTTCAATTCGAGGTTTTATGGTATATTAAAACAATTATTAAAATCCATAATTATATAATTTGAAAACAGACATGTAATAAAGTAGAGGTCTGTCATTCATTATTGTGATTGATTGATTGATTGATTTGTAATCATATAAAAGCACTGTTGTAGTTTAGTATTCGACTGCTCACATTTAATATTCCTAAAACGCATTTTATCAAAGTTCCTGTCAAGAAATACATTTGATGCACTAAGAACACATATGGTGTGTGATTCCATACTGTGAACGCACATTATGTGTTATTATGTATTAAGAATAAATTTACCATCAATCCATTTTGTTTCGAGTGTTGCAATTTAAAGCCTGGTGTAGAATTTGCATTAAAAACATGTGGAGCAGAAATAAGGCTTGTGCATACATTTGAGAGGTCAGAGTTCAAGTCTGGAGTTGGCCATTTTGTTTTTGTCTCTTGGAAATAATATGGCTATTCATCTCTCCATCCAAATGAGTACTTGGCAGCAGCGGTTGATCCAGGAATTTGAAATAGAGGGGGGCCCAGGGAGGGGCTTCGACAGATGGATGGTCTACCACCTTAGCCCCACCATGGTTGGGGCTGAGGGAAGCAACTTTATGATTATGGCACATCTAGAGGCCGAAATGGCACTCCTAGACTCAAAATTTGAGTAGAATTTTCTTTTTTTTCTCAATTTTTTTTTTATTTTTTAAAAGTTTAGGGGGCCCGGGCTGGCTGGTGCACTCCCCTACCCACCCCTGAATCCTCCACTGTGATCAGGAAGCATTTATTAGCTCTAGGAATTTGCTGACAGGATGTCAAACAAGAACAACAGAGGAGTTGAACTAAAAGGCTATAGCCTAATGCCTAGACAAGGGCACCGTAATGAAATTCCTAATGGGGTTCATGGAAAGGTATAAATTTTTGAATGCCCAAACTTTTACTTTTTAGACCACAATGTTGTGGATCAGAAAATTAATAATTTTAGTCTAATGACCTCATCAGGGGGTGGACTACTATATCGGGTGGGGCTTTCAGTGATTGTCTGATGGGAGAAAAATGTAGATTTTTTTTTTCTTGTTTTTAAGCAAACTTAATAGTATGATTTGTTTCTGTGGATATTAGTCTAAGATGGCACTTGCAGCAATATAAGAAATTGAATTGGAAATGTTTTTTTCAAACATCATCTAAATATTTCATGTTCCTATTAAAAACCCACAATTAATTTCGTAAAATTGTTTTCTCGAGCTTGGGAAATTATACAAACGTTATCTCTAATTTGACAAGTTAAAAGAAATAGGTGAAATAATTTGTGATTCTGAATAATAGATGTCATAGATAGAGGTGTAAATTACCGAATGTCAAGAAAACGAGACAAAAGAATGACACGCATTTGGCGCAATTGACTGAGTTTTCTAAGCAGAAATTGTCAAGGTCACGTATGATATCAGAGTTAATCGCACTTACCTACGATCCTTGGAGATTTCCGGTGAAGTATCTTTGCATCTTAAATTCATCATACGTGTGAATTTCATACCGCCACACGCACATGCTAATTTCACACTAAGTGCAGACTACACGGATGAGTCGTGCACGGTAAATCGGACAACACGAAAATTGAATATGAGTTTTCTTTAAGGTAACTATTGATTAATTATTGTTGTAATGGAAAATGACCGATGTGTTTCATTAGTGTTTTTGCAATAGACCAAGGCAGTTTTTGTTTGTGATATCACTGCAGTCCATTCTATGACCATTAAAAATGACCCCTTGGGGAGAATCTTATTTAAGAAATTTAAAATATTTGTTTCAGTATCTATTTATACTTCTGTACCAGAAGCCAATAATTATAGACCGTAAAGCACACAAAAAGTTTTTCAGTCACTCTTAAGGCCCTATTAAAAATGTTATTAGTTTATCACCCTATCTAGGCTGGAAAAGTGATGAAGGAGGGAGGTTTTTGGGGTTTTTTGCTGGTGCATTGATATTCTAAGTCAAACATTGTTGAGGTAATACAAACAATATCTACTATTTAATTTTAAAAATGGGGAAAAAAATAAAAATTTCGAAAAAAATTTTTTTTTTCAAAAAACAATTTTTTTAAAAACTGAAGAAGGCATGCGCGTGAGTGTGATAAACAAATAAATTTTTTTTTAGGCCTAATGCAGTTACAATCTAACAACTTCACCAAACAATTTATAACTATTAGCAGTTTATAAAACTAAATAAAATAGAATTTAATAAAAAGTGAAGTAAAGTTTTTGCATTTAATTTTAAAGTATCACATTGGCTAAAGTGTGTTAGTACAATTTTAGAAACATCTAATTATAATTGCAACGATTGTTGTTATTATTTATGATATCAAATGTTTTTAAGGTCAAAAAATATATCAATGAAAAAAGAATCGTAATATTTAATCGTAGTATACTCTAGGATGAGAAGTGGAGATTTATGGAGAATGATTAATGATGTATGCAGACATGAAGAATATAATTCCCATCTATTGAATATTCATACAATTTTTAATGGGGTTAGTGTTCCTGTTATACAATTATTAATGGGGTTAACTACATTTTGGTGCAAGTGCATTGTTAATGATATGCAAAACATATGCAAATTATATGCATGGAATGCTTCAGAATAGACACGATTAAGTATCATTCCCATTAAGGTACAGCGCCATTACGCGTCCCTGGACAAATAGCATTGACCCATGTCTCGCACTTCTGTCGTATCGCTTTCCTGAAATGCCACATTAAAGCCATCATAATAGAGTTAATATGGGATTTAGTGTTGTGAGCTGACATTAGTAGCAGTACATGCACACTTAGAAGATGTCATATTGACAAGTCTTATTTACATTTATCTTAATAGTATAGTTATTTTTTATAGGACTTTATCTGTATTTGCGCAGTAATATTATTACATGCACTATTTATTATCTATTTTCTTATAGGGTCATAATAACCAAATATAATTGAGACTGGATTCTGAATATTTCAAAGTTTTATGAAATAAGTACATTTGTTTATATGTGATTGTTATTCTTTATAAATAAACCAGTATTTTTACCCGTACATTTTTGTTTCTAAAACACAATTCACACTATCAAATTTTATGTGACAAATTTGTCATGTGCCCATATACGGGTATGATGATGTCATAACACTCAAATATGGGCATATCACATTTTTTTGTCACATAAATGTGATAACATGGACATTCATTAAGACGGGAGGGGGTAGAATTTATTTGAGGGATGTGTTTCCAAATGAGGAAATAGAGTTTACTTGAGCTGGACGTTTATTCGAATAAATACAGTATTTAAAACCAAAATACATTAGTAGGCCAACACATCATTTTAAAACTTATATTCTTGGTAGAGGAAATGCAAAAAACTTAAAAAACTTATATATGCTTAATTGACTCATTGGCTGCCTTCACAATCATAAGCAGCTCAATTAAAGTAAGTCAATTTCATAGTTCAAAGTTCAGTTTATCACACATATTAATGCAAATAAAATTGGTTATCCTGGACAAAAAAAACATTAAACGTAATATATTAAACCAGTAAATAGGTAGAAGCTATTCTGCCGCTGAACAGACAATCTATTCTGTGCTAATAACATGTAATAATACATTTTTAAAAAATTTATAAACTGTTTAGCTTTCATTTGAAAATTGGAGTAAGAAAATTTTTTAGATTATGATGCAGTTTATAAAATATCATTACTGTATCCATTGCATTGGCCCTAAAGTTTTCTGGCAGAGAATTTAATTAAAGCCCAGTTCAGGCTATCAAATTTTATTTTAACAAAGACATGTGACATGCCTAAATATGGTCATGATGACATCACATCACGACCAGTCACATCATGAATATGTATGAGCATACAGCAGTGTTTTGTCAAATACAATTTTATAGCCTCATAGTTACCAACTGTTTTGCATCGTGTATGACGGTCCCGCATTTCAAAGTGATTTTGGATGAAACGTATTTTGCATAAACACTTGCATGATCATAAATTTGTCGCGCATTTAGCAAAAGTCTATGCGTGATAACGAAATATCACTAATTCAGGGGAAAATTTTATTTTTTTAAATTGTTTTATCTTTGTTTTATTGGAAGTTAATAATTTATTTTGATCCTTTTGAACAAATAATTAAATGTTTTTATTATTAAACACTTAAGGTGTTCTACATTTTCAATACAGAGAGTTTACAATGCAAATACCTTTTAATGGCTGTAACAATAAAATATGCACGAAGCGGTGATATAAGCTACGAACACCGTGTTTGCATAACAAGCAACTAATGATAGATGGTGCCATGGATGCTGAGGACTTAAGGAGTTGATAATATCATTTACTTTCATTCACGAGAATGATGCCCTCAGGCGCTGAAAACTTCCGTGCTACCTTCGCGTGTCTCCATGATAGTGTTGGTGATAAACCACTTGGAACATATCCGTATTTCCTCGAGTAACAGAGGTCAATGACCTATTGATTGTGAGGATCAACAATTCATCCAAACCCCCAAGGGCTTACTACACTTGGCTGTATGTGGGTGTTGTGTTCAGATTTTAAACCCATGTCATCATTTCGCTTCCTTTGACGGTCTTTATCCTTGGTATTCCAGTAGAGAAAGTAATTCCGTGTGCATCTGCTTTGCTTATCTTGTCAGAAACTAAAACAATAAGAAAATTGCTGATCTTGTAGCACATAATACCATTCTATCCTGCAGTACTTATACCATTAATCGATCATACACAATATGATAGTTAGAATAGCCCCCGTATTTAGTACTGTGCAGGGTCGAATCCAAGAGGACCACGGGTACTAGGGCTCCCCACCACCACAATAAAATAGATAGCAGAAAAGGTGGTAGGTGGGCGTGGCGGAGAGAGTAGAGAAATTGGTATTGAAAACGCTGCATAATATGTCTAAAGAAGTAATTTATGTATTTCACAATCAACTTTACCCCTCCCCCTCCTTCTCCCCCAAGGATCGATTGCTGCATCACCACCAACATTATCATCAACATTTTACCAAACAGAACACATAATTTACTAATCACACCATATTTTGTTTTTGTTTGAATGTGCAATGAGTCATAGGTTTGTTATGATATGATGGTACCCATTATACTGACAATGATCTATCTGGTTTTTTTTCTTTCTTTCATGTAAATTATCTTGTTGCTTGCCTTGTCATCCTTTCATCGCTGCTACCTTTAAACGCAGGTGAGTCACTTGATATATGGATTTTGTTCATTTGCTTGAAGGAAATACAGTATACTCCACTATATACACTATGCTATATGAACAAGTATTACATAGATTCCAATTGCTGTGCCCCATTTTCCCTCCCTCTCCCTTTTGAAAAAGTCTTGATCCATCCTTGATCAAACTGCACAATAATTCTTCACAAGGACTATTCAGCAGACACTCAAAACATTAAATACAGACATCCTTCAGAAAAATATGCCTCCTCAACTTCTCATAACATTCAACAGTACATCGCCACCTTTCCCAACTATTTCAACACCATGCGGAGCATGAGTATGTGCTAGTGACTTTTAATTTCTTCAAAATTCAAGGTTTTTCCCTCTTCAAAAAGGTCATATGATTTTATCTTGTACACAGTAAGTAAGCCTATGTGTGTATACATATAGAAAAAGAAAATAGACAATATATTATTTTATTTCAAAGATCTCAATAAATGAATCAAATAGCTTAGAATTTAGTCCCTGGATATAATAAACAATGTTTTTAATTTTATAATTGAAGGCTAATTAGGCTAAGGTTAGCCTGTTCGATCTGCCTACCTGTCCTAGGTTGTTTTAGCATGCTTTTTGTAGGCTAGGATTCATGTGGCAGATCATGCAGGAATTCGAAATAGAAGGGCCCACAAAAATGGAGGGTCTACCACCATAATTGGGGCTAAAATAAGAAAATTTCTGATTGTGGCACCTCTAGATGGCGGAAATGGCGATCTCAGACTTAAATTTGGATATAAAAGTAGGCAGCCTCCCTTGTTTTTTTTTACATTTCAGGATCTACCATTTGTACTTGTGTTCTTCACTGGTTCAGCCTCCTTCCCTTTACAATTTAGTTCTCAATTTCTTTCAACACAAAAAAAAAAAAAAATAACCTGTATACTATTGTACCTACAGGCATGGTATAAAATCTTAACAATACATTGCATGGAAATAATCTGTATACACTTTTGTTTTTATTTTGTGTAAAGTGTATACTGTAAGCTTTTTTTTATTATTATGCACTATACAATTTAATTGAATATTGTCTAGAATAGAGTAGTTTTTATTGTTCTACAGTATGTTCTTCATTTTCTAAGCACTTGGTTGAATGAACGCATTTCTGTTCGACACCTGTGTACTCAGACACAGACGTGTTAATAAACGACGAAGCCCGTCTTTCAGCTAGCCTCTCACGCAATCCACACAACTTCAAAAGGACTAAATATATTTTAACTTTCTCCTTTCTTTCGGTTGCAGCGTATAATTTTTTTTCTTGAATCTTCCTGTTCTCACTTCCTTTGTAGACCCCACGCAGACGAATTAATATTAGAAAAGTCTGCTCGCTAATGAGTAAATCTCTACGTAATCCTGAAACCCATAGACGAGAGTATTTATGGCGTAACGCTCAATTAATACAGTCCAGTTTTAAGTATGTACTAGGAACGATACTTGGTGGCGGTACGTCAGTACAGGAAATATGTATTTGGGAATACCGGTAGGTACTAGCATGGCGTATTTGATTACTGGATTGCTTGTTAAAATTAATCATTAATATATGTTGCCTCGAGTTATGTTCTTTATTTCCTATTGATGCCTAAAGATATGGTTTTCATTCTAATTGGATTGCCATTTTCGCAACTATGCCAATTTAATTCTAGGTATGTTTTAACTTAAGTTGAATAACTGATGTAAATTAAATGTAAATTTGCTGATAATTTTTTAATAACATAATTAATATAATTATGATGAAAAAAAATGAGTATAATGAGTTATAATAATAGTCTCCACAATTTCCAGTCTAACCGCAGTCAAAACTTTCTTTTACTTAATAATAATTCATGTAGTATGCAATTATTTTTGTGTTTAATTGTTTTATTGGATTAAGGATCAGTCAAAATTAATTGATTAAATTGACGGGAAAAAAATCAGTCTAATTATTTAGTACTGATTTTTCTATTTAATTTGATATTTTTTCGCCATTGAGTTCAACATTTGTGGAGTATGGCATTTTAAAAGAAATCATTCATGTCAACGTTGTACTTTGTACTGCATGTACATAGGATATGTTTTTTTTCAAATAACATTGTGGAAAATACCATTATGGTGATAAAAGATTTCATCCATTTTGAACTATTATTATTATTATTATTATTATTATTGTTATTATTATTATTATTATTTTATTCTTCATTTTGAAATCTTCAAGCTGACAGTTTCTTTAGGGCATTTCATGTTTTAGCAAAAAAAATTCAAATATGACAGGAATACACTACAAAACATGTAAAAAATAATTGCTCTTGTGCGGCTATCACCCAGTAGAATAGAATTTATTATCAAGGGTCTCTCTTCACGATAGCAACAAAGTCGACCGATAACACACAATGTAGCATTAATTATATTTTTAATACAACTGATCTATGATTTATGATATGAGCTTAAAAAATATGACATTTTAAAAATTACACTGTATGGTGTTGAGTCTAGCTGTTGTGACAATGACGAAGTGTCCCAGCACGTACATTGTAATTAGACTACGTAGCATAGGTTATCCTTGCAAAAATAAATTAAAGCTACAAAAATATCACGTTTTTAATTAAGTTTGTATGTCGTTATATAATAGGCTATTACATTAAGTATACTGTAGTTACAAAGTGTTCTGGAAAAATGTACATTTCTTTAATTACATTATACAGTATAGAGTCTCGTCTTGTCAATGACAAGCCTGCTGATACACATAATATATTAAATATTTAAAATACTAAAAATGAAAAGAAAAATATTAAAAAATGAATAAAAAGTTAAAATCTACGGAAAAATCATTTTTCATTAATTAATATACTGACGTAGTTATCCTACTTTCAGGTATATATCTGCCACTAACAAATTGCGCCACTCATTTCTCTCATTCACTTTAGATATTTGGAATGATACTGTACGACCTGGTCACTATTAGAGTATTATTATTGATATTATTGGTTGAAAGTAGCCTTTTTAAGTAGTCTTTTTAAATTTATATAATTCTGATATATTGTATTTTAATGATTTTAATTATTAATATTATATAGAATACTGTGTGCGCCTGTGATCATTTTTAATGGATACCATTTTGTGTTTTAAAAATATTTTTATTATTGATACTGTAAACATGGTACAGATTCACAATTTACATGCAGAATGTCAGTAGCTTCTACTGTTTACACCATTTGTGAGCTAAAATCTAATTATTTCAGCTGCTACCATATATACGATGTCTTAGCTGTAACCTAAGGGGGTTAACATGCCTCTGTTAGGGTGCTTCCTCTACCTCACCAAGCGTGCTGATGGTTTGTACAGCTGATGCAGGCCTATAATTACCCTGTGTGTGTATATTAAGCCTAGTTGTTGCATCTAACAGTGCTGTTTTGATACTGATGCGCATTAATTGTGCATGGTGTATAGATATTACATTACACAATAATTACCTTGAGTGCAAGACTGGCTGTTGTGTCCATTGTGTCCCCGCTAATGGCGATCTGGATAGATACATAGCAACAGTATATGATAGTTCTGGTTTGTTTTTTGGGTTTTTTTTGAGAGGACTGTTCAAAGAGCAACATGTTAATAACAGGGCCATTTGCTAAGAAATATTGGCTTCACCATAATTTTCTTTGAATCAATGAAATCATATTCAGATGTAAAGTTGAATGTTGTCATACAGTGGTAGGAATAGAAACAGGGTTTCATTAATTTTTTACATTACCAAACTGTAGATGAATGAATGGTAGATAAAGAAATAAATGAATACCGTAGGTATACTTTGTGGATGAAGATGTAGATGGATGGATAGATAAATAAACTTGAATGGATAGATGAAGGAAGAAAAATACTGAATAATATATGGATAAAGAAATTATTGGATTGATGAAGAAATAAAAGGATGGATGGATGGATTGATTGGTCAGTAGATTAAAAAAATAAATAGACAGATGGAGGAACAAAGAATGAATGAAGTAAATGAATGGAATAATGGATTGATGTAGAAATAAATGGATGGATGGATGATAAAATAAATGGGTGGATTAGTAGATGGATGAATGAAAAAATAAATACATAGATGGAAAAAGAAATGAATGAATGAAATAAATAAATGAATGAATACAAATCGGATAGGTATTTATATTGCTTTGAGTAGAGCGCATATGATGTGCATTTGTAAAGAGGACATTAAGTGCAGGCATAGTTTATTATATCGGTGTTGTTATATCTACCACAACATTCAAACTAATGCATCAACATCATAGTGCTACAGTGCATGTCCTAAGTATAGCTCTTCCACTAACGCATTCAATGTATTGTGTATACATTACTCTGAGAGAATTTTGTCATTACCGCGATGATAGATTGTGTGTGATGTGTGCGCGTTCAAACCGTCTTTTTTCCACCCTCCATTTCGGTGATAATGCATCAATTGACTATACACTGCCTAATGTCTTCTCCGTGTCATAAAATTGTAAAATGTGATATTCTCTTTTTCAAATGTTAAGTACGGTTGATATGGCTGCTTGCTCGTTTCACTTTATCCTTTCTGCGTGTTTCTGCAATTTAGATCTTGTTCCGCCGGCAATTGACTGTCAGCAGCGAGAGGTTGACGAGTAGCATTATTTAAACACTCTAACAATCACTCTGCCATTTTCTTTCCATTTTTCACTGTAGTGAAACTGCAGCTCTTTTGTGTGTTCACTGAAGAATGAGTTGCGAAGTATTCGTTCAAAATGGTTAAGAAGAATGTCTTCCAGTTCTACACTCTTGGGTTCAAATTATATGAAAACTAAGATTTTTTTTAATTTTTTATCTAAATGTAGCCTAAAAATTTGCCAATAGTATGGTCATCCATGCAGTGATGGTGCCAACATGAGGAAAAGAGACTACCTCTACCTAGGGGAAATTTTTGTTATTAAAAAAATCAATTTGGATATAATTCTTTAAAAAAAAAAAGAAAAAGAAAACTAAAATCTCTCATAACAAATTTTTTATAAAATGGTCCAAAATGTCCATGTTTTTCTAGGCACCATCCCAACCAGAGCTTCAATCCAAAATCCCACTGATATCCATTAGAAATATTGTTAGTACTCCCTGTTGGACATCTTAGCCCTTGTCTGTGCAAATCCTGTTATCACCACTGCCCTCATGGGCTAACAAATGCAATAATGTGGTTGGATTGGTTAAAGTTAATAGCTAATTAAAAATAATCTGTATAGATCAACTATTAATATCATTTCCCCATTTGAGTGAACTTCCCTCTTGGGAATAATAGAATGATATGGCTATTACCTAAATTTCTTCCTCAATCTGCATGTGATTTGTCCAAAAATGAAATCTACAACTTGCCAACTATATAAATATTACTCCATAATTTGTCTGGTTACTGCAGGTCAAAGCACTTCGATAACCACAAGGACATGGTTATTAACATTATCAGGGGTAGTTATCGGCGAGATTTGAACAAAAATCCAAAATTAGGATTTCCTGGGAAAATTACTAGTAGACTATACCCTCTTGACAGTTTAATGAGTTCCTATACTTTCAAGGATGAGACTTACATATCCCAACGGAATAATTGAAGTTTCAATTTATGTAAAAAGTAGGACACAACTTTGGAGATATTGTGTAAAACTAATAGTTTATTATTTCTAGTATCCCATTGTCTTGGTAACTGGGTGAAATGATACAGTATTTCCAGATGAAATGAAAAACCAGGTTTATAGGTTTGCAGAATTAATCATGTTGTATTTTGAAGCCAATTGTAAAAAGGAGGTCAGATTTGTTAATACAATATGTTTCTTGAGAGGGATTTATTTTAAAGAAAAAGGTGTCTTACCTTTATTTTTCCCCCCACAAAGGCAGCCACCAAACTCCCACAATTACACTTTTTTTTTGTAAGAACACAAGGCTGAAATTGCTTAAAAATTAAGAACAAAATAAGAACAAATTGAGGCTGAGGTAGAATGTCAAACTAGAAAACCAAAAAAATTAGACAACAATAAGCTATTCTGCTTCAAAAGTACTTTGACTTTGTGGTTTCCAGGAAATTTTTGACATTTGACCAAATCCTTTCCACATGGGCTATGTAGTCAATGAATCAACCAGGGAGTCTTAATTTTCTTCTGATGGGAAATTTCTCATAAATTTCAATATCATTTGCATCAATACCAGCGTGGATATCCACTTGAAGACTAGGTTGGGGTCATTTCAAGAATGAAAATTGATAAATCTCACAGGTGATAAATTTTATTTTTTATTAGAATTTATATTTTAATAGAATTGAATAGAAAAGGAGGCCATATTCTTTTGTTTTTTAATAAAGTCAGTCAAGTGAGCAAAAATTGTTTCGACCTTACGATAACCACCATTTTACTGTGTTTATTTTGTGAAGTTTGTTTTTTGGAGCTTTACAATATTTTATATCATACCACACACATTCCACATTTAGTGGTTTTTTTTCCACAGTATAATTTTCATTTCCGCTGTATGGATTGGGGTCTTGCTTGGAATTACCTGTACAAACACTAGCGTGCTCATACCAGACAGCCTAGCAGGGAACAGTCAGCTTCCATACGGAACCAATCATATGGTTGTGCAATGTAAAAAAAAAATACAACACTTGAATTTTGTATCTCCATTTTTTTTAAATTATTATATTCATAAACATTTATTTCTGGTGAAAACAATTACTGTTATAAATAAACATTTTATACACTGAAATCTTCTTAATCTTCTCTGAAATATATTTTGTAAATAATAAAAAATAAAATTGAAAAAAAGTTACCTGTTTTGTTGAACCAATTAGCCTGAATAATGTGACAGAGCAGTTGCTGAAACTGTTTGCTAAGTTTAAACAACTAATTAATTCAACAATACAGATAATTTTTTTTCTTCCCTGTCTGGTTCCCTTTACCTGTGGAACCAGATGAAATTCTTCAAGAAGAAAATCGGGGTTTAGACGGTATATATTATACTTTTCAAAATCATTTTGTATTATCGTATTATTTAATTATAATTTTATTGTTTTTCTAAACTTTATAAGTTTTTGTAATTCATCTATCCCAAATCCTGACACGGCCACTTCTCATTCTCTTAATCTCTACTCTTCCAACATTCGGCTCAAATATGAACTGTACTGTATCTATATCTTGACGTACAAACGCCAAAATGCTGGTTGTCACGTACGTTGGTCGGGTCGGGGTGTGTGTTGCAACTTAACTGTGTATGTGTATCTTGATGTACAAATACCAAAATGCTGGTCGAGTTCTAAATTAGTAAGAAACTTAATTAGAAACTAATTAGAATGACACTGATATACTGAAATGTCTGAAATAAACCTAAACATTGATTGCTAATTAACTTATTTTACCACTTCCTTGATATGACTTAATAAAGAAATTCAATCTTTAGCAGATTTTTTGACAGTTTCACTCAGATCTCAGTACAAAGGTTTGGCACTACAGATTTTTATGTGCCAAATTTGTATGACAGGCCCATAGCAGGCTGATGTCATATGACATCCATATTTAGGTATGATGATGTCATATCATGCCCTTATATGGTAATTTCTTATCTTTACCTTTATCTCAGACTAAAAATTCAAGGTCCATTCAAAGTGAAAGTCTGTATAGTTTTATGAATATAGAAGGTAAATACACAGTGTGATAGAATCTGTCTAAAAAATGTGGAACTGTCCTCCCCCAGTCTAGTCATTACAGGATGTGGTTTTGATCCTTTTTTAGCTATTTTGTATAATTATTACGATATATAGAAGCGTTTTTCTTGTGAATGACGTAGTTAGACAGATAGAACTGCAGCTTTAAATAAAAACTATCGCGTTAAAAAATAATCCAGTCTCAATTCGCTGTTCAAGCAAGTAAAGTCTGCTTCAACCTACCCAAGACAACTATGGTATATATACTTAATTACAACAAAGAGGTACGAGAAAAGTTGATTTAAGTTTACATTATTTTAACGTCCAAAGGGGATATTCAATAGGATTACTTTGAGATTTCTACCGTATAATACAACATTTTGAATTGATCATCTTGGCTATCGGCTTCCAAATTTATCTTGTATCAGGTAAGACGTCGGTTTTTTTCTCTTTTATTAAGCCACCTTGTGTTGATGTCAGGGGTGAACGCACCCACTGAGAGTTCCGCCTTCAGGTATCTTACACTCCTCCTCCTGCTGGCGGGGGTGAATCTGATACACGGGTGTCCGTTTATTCTTCCTTGCTCTCATCAGACCGTGTTATTGAATTTTATAATTAGTATCATTTCTCTCCCGTGTTTTATATTAACTACATCAGGTGCCACTTTAATCGAATTGCTCTGATTATAGCTTAGTAAGTAATAATCTGAGATTCATCAGTCAAAGCTGAAATTAAATGATAACAATAGCACTGTCTACACTATCACATTGTATGTAACAAATTTGTGTAATCTGCCCATATACAAACATGATGATGTCACATTACACCCAAATATGGGCATATCAGGTGATTTTTTTAATTGAATTGCTCTGATCAAAGCCGCACTAAAATCTCAATATTCATCAAAGCTGAAATTGAATGATAATATTAAGTTCTTACCCTAGTATCTAATTTTATGTAACAAATTTGCATAATCTGCCCATATATGGGCATGACAATGTCATTACACCCAAATATGGGCATATCATATTTATATGTCACATACAATTTCATAGTGTCAACAGAGATTTAGTATCTTCATTTTGGTATTCAAATTATCTTTTTCAATATAAAAATGAACATCTAAATTTATTAATGTTATTGGAGGGAGTATTCAACTGTAATTAAAATTCTATCTTCGCTGAATTTGGCTGTTCTAATTAAAATCAGTTTTAAGTCATATTATCTGTAATAGAGATAATGTAAATTCCTTTCCAATCATTCTTAGTACAGTAATTGGAGTTTTAAAAATTAGGTCATGTGATAAGTAGTAACCAATCACAAGTTTGAGCTATTAGCATAGAAGGATAAATACTGTAAATGTTAAACTTTAAAGATTTAGCCTACAGTATGACCTAAATTTATGAACTTAGTGTGTAGGAAGAAAGAATTAAATATTATATGAAATTAATGCTAAAAGTGTTTGTTTACGGTAATTAAAGTGTAACACAAATACCTACAAACGATTATATACACATAAAAATTACAATATAAACAAAGACTCGTTAATTTTACTCAAGATGGCCGTTGTGTGAGAGGAACTACAGTATTCTTTTCTTCAGCAGAATATAAAATTTGATCAACATTGCTGTATTATATGATTCATGAGATAATGTAGCAATTCCAATTGTACCGGTGCCGAGCGTACTGCGGCCATCGTAGATTTTGCGTTTAGTTGATTGATCTGTGTGTGGCTGAATTCGGTGATTGTTAAAGTGAGTCACTGTAAACGTGACAGTTTATGATAAATGTTTTTCTGATTATTCACGTTTAGTTTGTAACACGTTAAAAGTTTCCCCGAATTTATGAGCGATCTCTCATATAAGGCCGGCTCAAGTTTACTTTTATCTTTTTTTATAACGCATTGCATTCGACTGTGGATATTGATGCTATAAAAATCCATGTAGACTGATTGATTGATTGATTGATTGAATATGCAGAGTATAAAATTGAGGGTTTAGTTAAATGTACAGTATCAATGTCACATATATTTAAATCCAGATCAGTTTGTATCTTTATTATATAACATGTGAAATAAATAGAAAATGAACGATGTCTTGTTTTTTTTTGATAATTAAATATTAAAGCATCTGAATATACAGGGGCCTAGGCTAGTTTATCCCTTGGGGGTGGTTGTGGGGGTGAAAACTTGAGAATGTGGAATTAATTCTTTTTTAGAGTTCATATTCTTATATTCTTTTAACAACTTTACTTGAAATTTCATTTCAATGCTACCGTAAGTAATTTTATACATGAATAAAAGCCAAAATAAAACAAAATATTTATTTGAAACCTAATATGTTGGATCTACTTTGTGTTAATTTTTTTTTTTGTTTTGTAAATTCAAAGTGAATTTATATTAAAATATAAATTGAAACTCTGAAGAATAATATAAAAACAAGGCAACTAATGGCCACAGAGGTTAATGTTTAACACATATCTGTCTTATAAATAAATTTTGTTTAACCTACTCAAAAAATAATATATTTTTCTCTGAACTACTAAAAAAGCAAATTCATCAAATATCTATAACTTTGGAACCTGATAGGCTAGCTCTGCTTTGATCCTTTTTCTTTCAATTTCTTTATAATTATATTCCGAAATTAAATGTGATTTTTTTTTCCATTATAAAACAAAATGAAAGTCTACGGAAAAATAAACATCAAAACTGATGACAAAAATGTGTAATGTAAGATACACATTAGTTTTAAATATTGGATATTGCTGTACCGACTCCAAAAATATTACTGTAATTCCCCAACCACTACTTAATAAAACAAATACATCCAATATCTATGTAGTCGTAGATTGTGTTGAAATTCAAATTAAATCTAAACTATAACTGATGCTATGTTCTCTTATTTCTAATATAAGTTTTCATGTTGTTCATTTCTATGTTCCTTTAATTCTATTTCCATCAATTTTCGAAATGGTTTTTGAAGTATGTACTGTAACGGCAGCGATTGTGCACTCTATATAAAAATAGTGTCGCATGATGACATCAATTTATCATCTTTAATTATCCACCTTTGGGGATATTTTAACATGAAAAAGTTGTGATTCACTGTTATTCATTGTGTATTATGCAACACTTCTAGAAAAGAAGAAAAAAAATGTTGACAAAAAAATGTGACATACCTAAATATGGTCATGATGACATCACATCATGACCATATATAAGCACATCATGACTATATATGTACAAGGTGCAGGCTGAAAGAAGTTCAGGACCACACAATTGGCGGTCTGATGCAACATGAATATCCCGGAGGCATTTTGAGGAAAAAATCCAAAAAAATAAACAGTTTGTCTACAGTATAGTGTACAGGAAATGTTTGGTCCTCAAGGCATTTTATCGAGACAACTTTCATGGTTGGAGGCACGGACGTTTTTTTTTTCCAGGCGTGGTAAGGCGTACTGTAGATATTTGCTTTGCTGTGTGTTTGAATTGTAGAGATGATGTTAAAATCAGGGAGGTGTTTATGTATTTAAATTAGTGCAAAACTTGTGATAAATTTTTACCTTCATAATTGCCTATGATCATAATATTTATGGTTTTCTTCCCTTCCCATTTATTTGACTTTTATTAGATAACACTCGATTGCAAAACGCCATTTGTACGCTTATAATCAGCACACATTTGGTTTGCTATTTTAGCAATCATGTTTGCTAGATAATAATTTATCAAAACGGGGAGGAAAGAAAAAAAAGAAATGTTTACCACATTGTAGCCTACAGGTTGAGAGAGAAAAAAAATGTGCTGCCGGCAGATATCTTCTTGTCAGATGACCTATTGCGAACTGTCAGGACAAGCTAATGTCACCAGGAAATCTGAACGATGAAGCGTGAAGTCCTTGTCTGGTTAATGTCGGGAGACTTGAACTCGGCTAGTTTCGGGACAATAATGATAGATTATTTAAGAGATATTTTGAAGTTTGTTTAAACATTTATTCTCATCATGCGCAACTCATCAATTATAGTTAATTAAAATAAACTTTCTGCAATGAGACTTACAGTAAAAAATGCTCTCTGTACCTTATCATTTATCCGTCAGACTTTTGATCTGATAGAGGACTTGTTTCAGAATTCTTTATCTAAACATAGTATTGTAGAGGATGGGTATGCTTTTTGCCTTCACTTTTTGAAGGGTACCAACCATGCCAAGCTATCTAAGCCAGGCTCTCTGTACAACATCATTTATCTGTCAGACTATTTATCTGATAGAGAACAATTTATTTCAGATTTCTTTATTCAAACACAGTATTATGTTGAGGCTGGATATGCCTTTTGTCTGCACTTTTAGAAAGGTGCCAAACCAACTCAGCTCCAATAAGTTTGAGACTTTAACCAGACTTTCTGTACAACATTATTTTTCTGTCAGACTATTTATCTGATAGCATTTCAGATTTCTTTATTCAAACAGAGTACAGTAGAACCTTGTTTTTACGTACCCCAGTTATACGAAACCCTCGGTTTTACATACGCCTCGACGATGATGTCATCAAAAACTTTGAAAATATTCAAAACAAACGGCCCTTTTCAGAGCAACTATAGGTAAAAAGACTATAACAATAACTTATAACAATAAACAAACCATAATGCAACATATTTTCATTAAAAAGCAACGTTAATTGATATTACCTAAAACCACGTGAACTGAGTAAGATGAACAACTACCGATGGTGCTCAAAATAATTGCTTTCCTGCTTAGCTTTGTGTGGCAACCATGGAAAAACTCGTCTGGTCGAATTGTCTACACGAAGCTGAGTAGATATAGTTTCGTACACGAACGCTAATTGGTTGGCTCGCCCAGTGCATAGCACATGGTTGCTGTTTCACGTACACGAACGCTAATTGGTTGGCTCGCCCAGTGCAGCGCACATGGTTTTAGTTTGTCTCAACAGGCCCAGACAACACCACAGCTCTGTTGTTTAGAATAGGCATGAAAGGGAATTCCCAAGTTATACCTTTGTCGTGTAGGTATTCTTACAATATTTTCATGTTCTTTAGTTAAATAGAATATATAAAGTGATGACTTAATACACTAGACACATGGTTTTATTTGAACACTTTATTATGACATCGTATAAAAACACTAAACACATGGTTTTATTTGTAGGCCTAGAGGCTAAGTCTAGCATAGGCATGGACCTATTAATTAATAGGTCCACGGCCTAGGTAACATCGTTCATTCATACATAAGTTTATTGAGTGTTACATACGTATTAGGTCAAAGGTTACCACAAATTTAACCCAACCTCTATTTTACGAATCCCCGATTTACGTATGCCCTCTGGTCTCGTACCGTACGTAAAATCGAGGTTCTACTGTATTAAGTTTAGGCTGGATATGCTTTTTGTCTGCACTTTTAGAAAGGTGCCAAACCAACTCAGCTCCAATAAGTTTGAGACTTAAACCAGACTTTCTGTACAACATTATTTGTCTGTCGGATCTGATTGAGGACTTATTTTAGACCTCTTTATCCAAACTGGGTGTGATATAGTTGAGGCTGGCTATATCTTTTGCTGCACTTTTTGAAGTGGTACCAACCATTCCAAACCAACCCAACTCCAAGAAGTTTGTAATCAGGAGGTGGAGGTGGTTTGGCCTGCGGTTTCCATCCTGGTTATTGAACTTGTGGCCAGGAGTTCAAACTATGCGCTGACCAATCTCGGCCGGCCATGCTTAGATACTCCGACTTGCATTGTTGACAGGCCGTGAAGGGTCTCAAGCTATGTTTCAGCTCTACAGTAGGTGCAAGCATTTCATGGCATATAAATATAGTAAACCCCATACTTAAAGTGGCTTTCGAGCATTGTTTTGGGTGATTTCAGTAGAAAAAAAAAAAGAAAAAAAAAAAAAATTAGATATATAATTATTTACTTGACACTGACCATGATATAATTTCCTTATTCTTAACATTGGTTTAGTAAATTAAGGCTTTAGAATGCTGATGTTAATAATGCTGTTAAAATCAGGTTGCGAACGATTACATCCAGTGGTTATATTTAAGGTAAATGCGGAACGTGAATGGAATTAGATCCTGATGCAAGTTAAAATGATGGATGGTTTAATGTAGTATTATGGCGTAACGAGGAATTCTCTGCCATGGGAAAACTAATAAGGTGATCACGTACATGAATATGTGTGCACCTAAGCCAAAAATAGTTAATGATTGATGAATGTTATGATTTTTTGCGCATTTCAATATGTATAGATCTAGGTGCTTTAGAATAGGGAATATGGAAAATGGTCAATGACACCGAGATCCATTCTATTGATGCAATATTTCTGAATCTTCATATAGTTCAAAGGTCATTTTATTTGTCATATAAAGTAATCAATACAAATGAAATTTGTTTTTCCATTACAATGTTCATTCTGCTTTTTCAGTCTGTTTACTCTGATTATGTTGTTTTTACTTCGTTAATCTCAGATGTGCTAGGCAAGTGGTTTTTTGGAAAAGCTTTTTATTTTGCAACATACTCTGTTTGTTCAGGATACATATTCAGTGAAAGTAAATGTATAATAATAAAATTGACAAAGCATACTAAAATTGATCTACCATATGGTCCTGATTAAAACAATAATAAAGGATAATGTTTAATTATAACAACAAAGAATCAATACAATAACTAAGATTGTAAAGTGTATTGAAAAATAGACAGAAATATAAAAACAAGTTGAAAATAAATGTCTTCTCTACGTAGGTATTAATAAAATTGCGTAAGTTTCTGTATGTTCTGTTTTTTTTTTTATACTTACCAACATGGAAAATGTCGTAAAAAGTGTGTTTTCAAATATGAATAAAATTGTAAAGTCTATTAAAAAAATCAATAGAAATATAAAAACAAGTTAAAAATGAAGTCACTAATAACTTAGGTATTAATAAAATTGTGTAAATTTTTATTGATTTATTCATACTGGTGGTAATGATGTTGAAGTTGTAGTTATTAGAAAGAGGCTTTATTTGTAAGGAATAATGTTCAGTAATTTGCAGCTTTTCAAAATCTGATGCTTTCCTATTTTCCCAACTGATTCGTTTCTAATTGTCTGTCATCTTGCAATTATTAGTCTTAATCGTTAGTAATTAGAGATACCTGTTTTAACGAGATTTTAATGAAGATATTAGTGGAAGGTACGATCATAGTATCTACCTGGAGCACTTTTTCTGGGAGTAATTTCCGAGAAAAATCCCTCTTGTCGCATCACTGCCTCTTTTCTTATGGGCATTGCGATGAATATCAATTAAGATGTGCTGTCTTTTGAGTAAATCAACTTGGAAAATAGAATTTAATATATTTTGAATTGCTTTGCATATTATGATTGACATTAATCGTCTTTCGATTGCACGTTTCACCGTATTTGCAATTTACTACAATGCCTGCCCAGACAGTGCAGTGAACCTTTAATGAAGTCTTTGGTTTCTGAGGAATCAATAATATGACTTCTTATGATTGGTTTACTTCATACCATAGGCTTAGTCAGCGAGCTGTCCGGGCGTCTTTTGGACGGCCTACAATTATTTAGGACGGCCACTTTTACCGTTATGGCTTGGACGGCTTGTCTTAATCAGCTCGGCCTAGCCTAATTGGGCCTAGTCTACCTTTAGCAAATCCTTTATATTCTTCAAATCTGTCAAATGTTACATTAAACTAAAACCAAACCATTGTCTTAATCAGCTCGGCCTAGCCTAATTGGGCCTAGTCTACCTTTAGCAAATCCTTTATATTCTTCAAATCTGTCAAATGTTACATTAAACTAAAACCAAACCATATTTACATTTGATAAATACAACATTTATTGATTGAATGTACGTTGTTTTTGTACCAATATTCGGTGGGATTCCCAAAGATGGGCATGGTCCGCCCATCGGCTCAATGCCACGCCCACTGGCTTTCATTTTGGACGGCCTATTTCGTTTTTCTGGCTAAACATCTGCTTCATACATATATTATTATTTGCTACTTTCTATTGTTTCTCCATGTAACCTCCAGAGATGCCATTAATACGCCAACCATCATTTTGATTTTTCTTTGGTTTTTCCATTTTCGTTTTCGGTTTTGTAACTCTTTATTCGTGGTTTGATCTGGCCATAACCTTTAAAATGTATCAAAGGAAATGAAAGACATTTTATCAAATTTTTAAGTTATTTCCAGATTTTCTATCATCCTTCAATTAACAGATACACAAATTGGTTGGTATATTTTGACCTCAAAACTCAAGATTTTCTGAGTAAAAATCCGTAAATTAAGCAGAACTTTAATTTCTGATATTGCCATTTTACTAGACAAATCCAGAAAGCCTGGCTATATTATTGACTTGTTCTGTCAAGAAGGGCTTACCAGTGGGAGGCCGATCAACAATGCTTGTTCCCAGAAAAAGGTTTGGGAAATAACCATAGAACTCTGTTGATGTCATTGATAATGTAATCCAGAATAAAGTTGAAATCAATCAATCATTCATTCATGTAATCACAAACAATAGGGTTTTCAAAGCTAGTGATTCCAAAAATTCTCGATTATATGCAAAGTATAGTAATAGAGTGTACTAATCAGTAGATACTGTTGAATTTCTATATCTTCTTGGCAGGAGACAATATGGTCCCTTAATAAAAGGATCCCATGTCAGAGTTTTTGGTGCAGTGTTATGCAAGTCATAGGATTTTCTCCACGGTTAGTTGAGTGGCAAGCCGAGTGGCCGATTGGTAAAGCAGGGGCGCTGCTAACTACAGCCTTAACATTGGCGCGGGTTCCAGGTGCTCCTCGCCAAGTCTTTTCAGATAAGGACTTAAAATGGAGGTCCTGTGTACAAATCTGTCTCATGTGCACTTTAAAGAACCCATTGCATCTTTCAGAAGAGTGGGGTTACCCTGAGGCTATGGTTCATTTCAGCCCCTGTTACTGGTTTGTTTCAGCCCCTGTTATTGGTTCATTTCAGCTCCTGTTATTGGTTCATTTCAGCTCCTGTTATTGGTTCATTTCAGCCCCTGTTATTGTGGAATGATGTGAAAGTCTACTATAAATGCCTCTTTAAGGCCGCAGGTAGACACAGACCACACCCATACGCAATTCAGCACAATGATGCTGCGAGTTATGGGTTATACTTCTACCTTTACCCTTTACAGTGGGATGAGGAAATGGTGGTCCTTTAAGTGAGATGGTGCTTTAACAGAGGTGGTCTTTTAATAGATGTGGTCCTTCAATAGAGTTGGTACTTCAATAGAGGTGGTCATAGGATTTTCCACTATACTCTATACTTTTGTAATGTTCAGTGTCAGCAACACAAGCCAGCAATAGTTTGACATTTCTGAAACTTCATCCAAATAATTTATCTGCAACAATTGTAGTGATGCCCATATATGGATAGCATATGACATCATTAGGTCCATAATAGGCTAATTTTTTTCGTCACAGAAAACATAATGGAGCTTAAATGCTTTATATGTAGAGCATGTGTGGGTGTTGTGTGTGCACATGTATTTCTTTCTACACTCCCTTTTAATTTAGTGCTTAATTATGTCTGAAATTGAGATTTCAATGTTCAATTAAAGCTGGAATTTAGATTGCATGCACTTTGAAATACATTCTTAAATTACACCGATAACATTTACGGTAGCTAACATTACCTTTTATAACAATTAATGCAGAAGTAGCCCATTTCCCTATAGAATTTAATTTTGATTTCTGCACAGAAAAAAAATTTTTATGCTATAATTTAGTAGGATAGAAAATGCTTTGATAATCTCTATGATTTTATGGCTGGATTAATGTTTATTTTTAGCAAAGGTCAAAGGGTCATGTTGTCCTACCTAGTAATGTCTGGTTCGCTAGATATGCTGTCTGTCGAGTACAATATGGTAGCGTTTGAAATGAAGGATAGGGTTCACGGAATTAGGGGATTCCCATCTATCTTCCAAGGAAGATGGCAAGAGTTACCTAGCAGGTAGCCTGAAGCTAAGGTTAAAAGGCTTTCGATTTTGTTTTCAGGTTGGAGTACGTGTGAGGGATCTGTCTAGACAGGAAATAATTGACCTATTATTACTCGGCAGCAATTATGCTAATCACAGCAAAAATTATGCTGATGATAATTATTATTGCAATTACATTAATAATGAACAAATCATAGGCTCACAGCGAAGAGGCCCAATAAAAACCTTCCAATGGTATTAATGATTTGATAGGGAAATTAAAAAAATATATATATATAATTTATTGATAATAATAATAATAATAATAATAATAATAATAATAATAACAATAATAACAACAACAATAATAATAATAATAAGTAGTTAATTATTTTCAACATCATTCTCTACACTTTCCATTTATCCATAATATTCATAAAATGTTTAATTATTAAGCTTGTATATGTAACTCAATGAAGGAATTATGTTTCAATTAAGTTATATAAGTATGTGCTATTGTTAAACCAGCATTAAACCATTACTTAATTCTGATTGGATGTTTTTGACCTAATCCAATCCATACACATCCAATCAGACTTAAGAATTTGTTTGAAACTGGTGTGACAATAACCCTAGCAGAATTATAATATCATTTGTGATGCCTCAATTTATCACCGATAGATTGTGAAGTGGTGGAAGTACCAGCGGCGATTATAGATTAAAGCTTATATACCTGCCATCTAGTCAAACCTCGTTAGACATCATCAGGGAAATCTCGTAACCTTCGAAATTAATCTATATTGTAATAATATTAATGTCTTTCATTCTTAGAAGATGGAATTTTTAATATAATTAAGTATTTACTGACTATGTAGTATTTTCAGTGATATATATAATTATGAATGTATAATATACAGACTTATATTATGTAAGCCTATATTATAAATTCTAAAGTTTAGGCCTAAAAAAAAAAAAACCAAAGCTTAGGCCTAAAAAAAAAAACCTGTTTGTTTGCCGTCATCCGCCGCTCCTAAAATCCTGAAGATTAGGGGCCGGTGTTTTTTTTGTTTTTTTTTTTTAAGTTTTAAAGATCAAATAAAAACCAATTTTTCATCGATTTTGGCACAGATCCATGTTACATGGACATTTTTACCATTTAAAATTGTTTTTTTTAAATAAGAAATTGATAATTTTTCCGTGTTTCTATGATTTTACAAAATAAAAAAAAAAAATCTTTTTTCCACCCGCCTCTATATTCAAATTTTTACAATGTGACAGCAAGCAAACAAGTTTTAATTATGTTATATAATGTCTATAGTACGAATACTGTATTATAAGCTAAGAATACATAGAATTGCAAGAAGTTCAACTGCCCTGAATTAATATGTTCATATTTAAACGTAAAAAGTAATACCACGAGGTGGGAGGTGGGTGCCCTATTTACGAACGTCCCTTACGTTCTTTTGACGGACGCACTCTAGTTTGTGATAGCATTTTTTTTTTTTGGATAGTATTTGCATTCTCTGCCCTCGCGAGTCTGACCTCTTGCTATTCCATACTCTTTGCTATAAATCTTATGCTGGGCACTCGCTGCTGATTGCCGGTGGTAGTCTAAGGTGACGGTCATTAAAAACGAATCCTTTGTACGTGCATTGTAGCATTGCGTTCTTCGTAGGATCACGTCGGGCGGTGACTGTCGAGCACAGCAAATGCCCAGCTTTACAATTTGTACTTAAGGAATAAAAGGATGTTTATCCTGCCAAAGTTAAAAATGTTCATATTTTAATTTAAAAAGCATTAAAAATTGACCAGGCATGTTGAAATACCTATATTTTATATTTTAATAATCTTTCTCTTCAAACCCCTCAGTTCCACTGAAAATCTTTATCTATTCTTATTTCCTTCTTATACCAAATTCTTTCCTATCATTCCATATGTTTTCTTCTATTTTTCCATCTATTCACCAAATCCATCCGTCTCCATATTCTTTATCTACCATATCCATGCCTCTATTCTCATATGCCGCCTTCTTGGCTCTGCCTCTGATCCATGAGAATACACCTTGCCTAATATTTAATTTATGTAAATGTAATCTAGATGTATTGAGTGTATTAAGTAAGTAATCTCATCATCATATTAGTTATCAAGATTAATCGGTTTAGAAATATCTTCTGGAACTAGTAGTAAACACTTCAAAAGATTAAATACAAAAGTGCTATTAAATGAGGAAGTCACATGACAAGAGGAGATATGTACAAAAATAACTAATGAAAAGATAATAGTAAGTAGTGATGCAGTGTAAGGTACCCTGTGCAAGCCCCTGGATCTCCAGGGTCTGGGGATCAAAGGTCAAATATTCTCTCAGGCTTGGGATAAAACACAATGTCATTTGAGGGCTATAGGTGAACATTTATACTCTACTTTACATGCTTTTTTTCATCAAAAACTGAATTCAACCTTTAAAAACATTGTGTATAGATACCGAGCTCCTGTTGTGAAAATGTGTGCACTTAGCCAGTGTAATGGGAAACCTTTCAACAAGGTTATTATTTGCTTCATAGGTAAAAAGTTTATATGTGATATGTCGTATATTTTATTCTATTCTAATAAACATTATGCAAATAAACTGTGAAATTCAAAAAAAGCTAGAAATCCAATAAGCTGTGGAATATTAGAGATGTAATAAATATTCTGCATTCCTCATAGATATATAGCATACATATATATTATTCATATTTTGCATTTAATTTTAAATGTACATATATTTTCAAGCATTTCAATTGACATTTTAATATTTGAAATTAGTAGTATGCTCCAAAATGTATTTAATATTACTTTTGCATGCATAAAATTGTAAAGGTTGTCCTGTATTGAATATTGAATGTAGGAGAACGGAGCTGTTTTGAACACATCCTACTAAGCTTGGCATTGTTTGATGGGTGACAACCCAGACATCTCAACATCCTTTCACTGTGATTTGAACCTGTCGAGGAAGTACAGGGTTAATTGTTCCAAGAGTACAGGGGTAATTGTTCCAAGAAATTTTTGTCATGGGATAATTGTCCTAGTACCAACATTTTAAGTGTAAATATGATAGGCTAGTGTCTTGACCACTTAGTCACTGTGACTTTACATGTATTCGACTAAATATTTCCAATCAGAAAATAGAAATGTGTGGGGATAAATGTACAGAGGTAATTATTGTTGAAAGAAGTTTTTGTCAAGGGGTACTTGTCCTAGTACCAACTTTTTAAGTGTATTATATAAACTTAAGTTGTTTGAACACTTGACAATAACGTTATATAATGTTAAGTGTGGGTGTTTTTCGGGGTTATCATTCAATTCATTAACAATGGTAATTTTGCTTTTTGAACTTGCTTTGTGCTTTTAGAGTAGCGCTTCTTGACCTGGCTTGGTTAGGCTGCCCTAGAAAACCCCTGGATATTCCCTTTAATGCCTAGCAGTTGAAATGCCCCGTTGCCTGCCAAACACACTGGTTTTAATCCTTTCCTCAGGGTGTCATTGCTAGACAGTATATTATCAGACATGTTGTTTCTTTTTTAAGGCTTTAATGGTTAGAGTTTTTATGGCTTAGCACAGCCCAAAGATTTTGGACCATAATATTAGTGATTTGCAATCAAAATAACGTTATTTGGTTAGTCAAATTATTATCCATGGTCTGACAACCTTATCGCATCTGGATGACATGGATCAAGGCCTTTCCAATAGGAAAGACAATTTGATTTTGACTATCCTTGGGATAATCATTTTGAGGATCAGAAGATACAAACAGTAGTGATCCTATAGGCTATAGAGTTAGTCTATATAGTAGTTTGCCCTTCAATTTGAGACCACCTTTCTGACCTGGAAATTGTGGTCTTGGGTGCGGTCCCTACATAGAGGGTTACCTTTGTGTTAATAGATTAAAGATTTTTATTTGATTCTTTGAAAAAGTGGTCTTGAATTAGAGGGGTTGAATTTAGACATGACAGAGAGTTTGCTATAGCTTAAACCTTACAAAATGTAAAATTTATTCCAAACCTCTGAAGTTTACTGGTGGACTTGGACCTGGGTGGAGGTTTTTCTATGAAAATTACTCAAATATAATCTGATACTAAAGAAACTACTGTAATGCTTTTGTGTGCTAGAATTCAGTCACCTCTAACCATGTTTATCATGATTTTTTTTAGATATAGTTTATATCTAAGCAATAAATTAGATTCTCGTAAAGTTGAATACATAATAAATAATTTGAATTATTACCTTATGAGCTTTCTAAGTGCTGCCTTAATGACCAAGTAATCTTATTTATTTATTAAAGGGGCTTTCTCTTGACATTTCACAAGAGTGTATAATACTAAGCAAATAGTATAGTTGCATATCATGTGCTAGTGGAAATTATTCTAAGGTTTGTCATTTTGCACATGACCTGGAAAAGGTCAAGCAAACCATCCAATAATTTTCATTAGTGCATAGTTTGGGATAATAAGATAACATTGGGAAGCTACAGTGTCGATGATGTCACAATTGACTTAAAAATTATATTAGGAAGATCATAGATTCATCTATTAAGAAACCACTCCCTGTCGGTATAAGAAATTTTTATTGGATTGGATTAGATTTCTTCGGTTTGATACACACCAACACTAACACACGGAAGCTCTGAGTCTTATTTCCAGTTGGGTCCTTCTGGTGGTGATCCAATAATTAAGCAACTTTTTCGACTACAGATGAGGATGGTCTGATATTATGTTTCCATGACCATTACTAGATTTATTTTTTTTTAAATTAATTGTTTTAATTGCAGGCCAGCGAAAATATGCCAAGTGCTTCGTAGTCCGCCTTTAACAACTCTATATTTCAATATGATGAGGTATCAAATTGTTATCGCTGTAAAATTTAGCACTAGGGAGTTAGAAGTCTTGCTTATGTAAAGAATAGAAAACAGTATTGTATTTCACTGTGTCAATAATCACATTGGGATAATAATTATGTATCCCATAGGCTGTTTTTGAAGTGGTCTTGAAATAATTTATTGTTATACCGAAGAAAGAAGTCTACTATTCTTGTTCTTTATGTCATGCAGTCAAGCATGATGTGAGGTACTTCTGCCTTTATATCATCTTCCTCACTGAAAGGAAAGAAGCAAGTAAACAAGAGTGATTGAAATGATGTGGGTTATGAAGTCAGCGTACTTGAGTTAGTCAAATAAATTATTGTTGGTATACAACTTTCATTGTATCATTTTTCACCAAGTCAAATGAAATTTGATATCCTCTCAGTGGCATAATGCTGGGGCCCTGTGGCTTCATATACTAGAGGACCTTGCAGGCATGATAGCTGCTAGAGCAACAAGTTTGTTTTTGGTAAGGGTGTCTAGGAGGAACAGCCTCCTGATTGCCAGTCCCATTTCAGAATTTTAGGAGGTTCTTACGTTCAATCATAGCAGAAACACATTGTGTATCAACAAATGCAAAACAAAAATAGAGGGAAAATAGAGGAGTCTCTATTTGCCTTGCAAATTTGTCCTGAGACTCACATATTGAAGGTCTCTCGCGCTCATATACAAAGGCCTTAACACAGGAATGAGTGTTGAAAAAACGATAGACAAGAGAGCAGCGTAGCTAAACTGTTGGTAGCCACTGTGTGTGCGCTGAACTGTGGAAATCTCTAGTTCCCGGGTTGAATTCCCATCGCTGCTCTCCTTTGTGTTTCAGCTGGAGGGCTCAAATGTAAGTTACGATAGCATACCGCCTGTCGGACGAGACGTTTAAGCAGTTGGTCCCGTGGGAATTATGGCCCGTTGGCATGTTGAAGAACACTACGCTATTTGGAAGAGTAGGGGATTGTCACCCAGTGTATTGCTCAATGGCCACCAGAAAGGCCCACTGGAAATAAGTCTTCTTCAGATATCTCTGTTTCCATCGGCTGAGGTCTAAGCAGTTTTTTCATAGGTCTTTGTTTATGTTTGTTCTATTTTTTTGTAATTGGCACCTGGTCCAGAGAACATAATGAAACTCTTAATATAGTATGTAATATATATAGAAATGGAAAACCATTATCATTAAACCGTATACATTCGCTGACTTTCCCTCTGCATATCATGTGACACATAACGTTATAATGCCAAATTTATTCAGCTACAAGATAATTTAGGATGCTTAAGGTATCCACATAAGTGATGTACTCTGCCTTACTATCTATTAATCAATCCTTTGGCAGTTTCTCTAATTCTGCTGCGAATGTCTATATCAGCCTGTTCTCAGTAAGCTCTTATTCTACCCATCACTTATCAAGTCTTCCTGTGGGTGTAGTTCCTTGAACATTTTTCTCCATTAGCATTTTTAGGTATCTGGGTGATTTCAATAATGTCACCCATTATAAGTCATAAGCTTAATGTGTTTGATCTAATAACATATGAATTGATCGCTTTATATTTCAGAAATTTAAATGAAAATTAGACCAAGAACATATTTCCCTATTTAATAAAACTGTTTTATTGAAGGAAAATTTAATTTGCCTTTTAGGCAAAGTACAAAAATTACTAGTTTCTTGTTCCCTCGCAAATCCATTTTGTTTGCCTCACCAATTTTTCTTTTCTTTTTTTTTTTTATTTCTTTTATTTACAAAGTGTACAAAAATCCGGCTAACTCACATCAGTAAAATTCCTCTCTCTGATTGTTCGTGGTTGGGGATACATATGGTATGAATCATGTCTAGTGCTTCATTTATTTGCTTTCAATGTGTCTATTTGGTATAAGTGATGAAATTAGTAGCTGTTTCCAATCGACCATCTTGGATTTGGCATCTCTGAATAAAAGCAAAGAGAAAAAAAAATTGCCCTCATTCTCTCTTTTTTTTTTTTTTAAATATTAGGATGAGAAAATTCTTTCTTCTTTTACTTGGCCTTAAATCTGAACTCAACCTTTGCCCTTTTTTCCTTCCCATCTTGCACATGGTTTCCTTTCTGTTGCCATTAATTGCAAAGTTTATAGCTACAGGTTTCCCTCTAAATAAAGACCCCTCCAATTAAAGATCACCTCTAATGAAAGACTACTTTTCTGTGTCTTTTATCTTCATTATTCTGGTTAGAGACCAATGGCACAAAACGACCATGGAAACCCCGGTCCCAAAAGGGATCATTTAATTTGGGGGAGACCTGTATATCAAAATCCTTGCTTCCGAATCTTAATACACAAATCAATATACTTGATTATATAAAATGTTAATTGGCCAATGTAAAGTACTAACATGTAAATTGCTCATGCTCTCTCAGGGGAAGCATGCGAAGCTGATTCAACAGTAACATCTTCAGCGCGTGTATCTTCGTCGCATTATGCGTCCTACTTCTCAGTGTTTAGCATACTCCCTAAGTGCATCATCAGTACAACACATCAAGAATGTTTTATTTGCTACATTGAAGGATGATTACTTAATGATGCTTATATTGATGTCAATTTAAAGAGGGAAGAGATTAGGTTCTCCACAGTATCAAATTTTCTTTTTACAAAAAACTGTTGTATGCCCATATATAGTCATGATGTGCCTATATATGGCTTTGATGTGATGTCATCATGACCATATTTAGGCATATCACATGTTTTTGTCAAATAAAATTTGATAGTCTGGACAGGACATTAGGCGATACTACTTTATTGATTAAAGGTTTTCTTGACATTTAACAATTTTCTTATCGCTTAATGTGTACCGTATAGATTTCCTCCAAGTTTCGAGAACATATATATGAACAATTGCCAATTGATATAGATTTGTATCTTGGTGGTTAGCTGGGTTATTACCACAACCATTACTGTTACCACAATACCATGATCACTGCAATCCTCACTACCATGATTACCAGCATGATCATCACAGCCACCATGTTTACCACCAGAAATATTAAATTATACATGATTACAGATGATTCTCACCATGATTACCAACACCATAATTCCCACCATACATTTTGATTAAACCATACCAACACCACAATTACCATCACCATTACCAATAAGTCACCACCACCAACACGGTTATATGGTTATCACTACCATGATTACAGCAAGGAGGTATAAAAATAAGTTACACCTCCTTGATCACAACAACCACCTTGATTACCACCACAAATAAGAAACATAATTATTACACGTGATATACATGAAACACCGTATATACCAACACCACAATTACCATCACTACCTTCGCCATTGTTACATGTACTGTATGTCACTGATTTCTATTGTAATAAAGTTGCAAATGTGGCAAAGACAAGCCAAACCATTCACTTTTGGCAAATCCTGTTTGAGAGATAATGACCAAAACATGCTGGAATGGGAAAATTGTTGAAATCTATTTTATTGCACTAAAGTAACCTTTCATCATGCTATGCTGTTATTTTCCCCATTGTCAATGTTAAAACAACAATTTTCAACGATTTGATGATGGTTTCTGCCTGAGAAATGCCTGAAAGTTTAAAGGCTGATTTCTCAAATATTGTTCTTTAAAGAAATGTATGTTTAAACTCCAGTAACTTCATAACGAAATGTCATAATTAAATGATTCTTTACCATTTTATAGCTCTCATTTTACTGTTTAACCCTGTATTAGTAACTAAAAACTTCTTTTTGCAACAAGTGACTGGTTTGGCTTGCCTTTGCCACTTATGAGTTTGAAGTCATTACTACCATTGGTACTACTTCTAAACTGCCTTTATTAATATGATTTTCATTATTGTTGCATTTTTATTGTCATTTTGTTATCATTGTAAACAGTAATTATTATTATTATTATAGCATATTAAATTGATATATTGTCTTTAATAAAAATGTGTTAGATATGGACAGTATGGAACAAACTCTTAAGAATGTGATGCAGAACGCTGTGATTCACTATTTCAAACTTCAATAGTTTGTCTTCAGGATATAATATGTTAGATTAATGTATCTCTTGATAGTTGTCAATGTTGAAAATCTTAACCATATCATATAGAAGGAATCTGACATGTACAAGATGACTCACTGTGAACTTGGCAAATACTGTGTACATGCAAGAATCAGGATATAATGTGTTTATGTCGACAACCAATAGATAAATAAATAGGGAGGAAATACAGGTATTAGTGCAGCATTATATAGATTAGAGCACGCCTCAGTTGGTCTGATACCAAAGTGACCGGAATGCTAGCAAACAACATCAGTAAAGCCAGGATATTTTGTGGCAGATTTCATCAAAAGGAAGATGTGACATGTAGTACGTAAGAGATTAAACTGGATCGTATTTTATTAAGACTCTGTTGGTTACATATCCAGCTGTCATTTTCGCAGCGCTTTAGTTTAATAATAGTATAGTTCTGTGGTATAAGCTCTCCCTCCCCCCTCCCTTGAATACGGTGATGGTGCCAGAAATTTGCCAACAAGGGGTCCAACAATGTCCGACAGAGGGGTTTGATCCAAGAGGTCAAAGAAGCCTTGGTCGAGGGCCCAGAATAAAAACTCATGGGGAGAGTTTTTATGGATTGGCAGTCAAAATAACGTTATTTAAATCAGGCAAATTATTATTTATTTTTTTACGACTTCGTCATGCGTCGGATGACGGGTGGGGGGGTCCAAGCCTGCCTGATGGGAGAAAATGCCCACCCTGCCCCCTCTCACTGCTGGCGCCACCACTGCTTGAACACAAACTGTCAAACCAAGAAAGGGGTATACATACCCCTTTACAGTACGTTAGAAAAACATCTTGGAACATTTAAAAGTGCCCAAATTGCCTTGTTTTGCAAGATACAGGTGTGCCTGCACTTAACGCCAAACCCTGATGGTCTTATCTGAACCCACCCCCCCTTCCCCCTTTTCTTCTTGGAGAGCTTAGCCCCGAATGTACAGTATATCTTCAAACCCACCACTGACTGGGAAATCTTCAGATACTTTGCTCACCTAGATAGCATATCATCAAATCGTACCATTTAATTTTGTCCGAGATACTTATATTGCCCTGGATATCTCCTAATTAGGATTATTTTCTGCATACTGTACCTGATAAACACTGCTAATGATAAAGTCGATTTACGTGTGTTTTTTCGTGTTTGCCATGAACTGTAAGTTCAAAGGCTCAAGACTGCTGCATATTATTAATAACTAGTATGATGGAACACTGTAAATGCAAATAAATTAGATTTTATAACACAGTTGCTAATGTTTACCTACAAGTAAACCTGAGCCTCATCGTCTGGCTCTGTTTAAACAGACTGTAGGGGGCGACATTTATGTTAGTATATAACTTCTATTTAACACACTATAATAGTGAACCAACAGACCCATGGTGTGCTGTAAACTAAGCAATTCAATAACAAATCAAATAACTACTATATTCAATTATGATTAAAATAATATGCCGACATATGCCAGATACACTGTAGTTGATTTTAAACATAAGGATAGCAGACCTTATGATCTTTTTCTTGATCATAAGGTCTTGCATTGCAAGTCAAGCTAGCACGGCAAATTATTAAGCACCTATTTTGTCAGTTTTTTTTTTATTGTAGTGGTGCTATGTGGCCACTTTAAACAATCTGCAAAATTTTCAATTGTCTAAGGCTTTATATCCACAAAAAAAAAACTGTTGTATGCCCATATATAGTCATGATGTGCCTATATATGGTCATGTGACCATATTTAGGCATGTCATATTTTTGTTGAATAAAGTTTGGTAGTCTGGACAGGGCTTCACAAGACAGGCGCGTTGATTGGCCGAGCGGTTAATTCAGGGGCACCGTAACCTTCAGCTATAATATCGGTGCTGGTTCGAACGGCTCACTCGCCAATGGTTCCGGTAGTGGAACAAATCTTCTCAGACAAGGACTTTAAACCGTAGGCTCAGTGTACGCATTTTTCCCGTGTGCACTTTAAAGAACCCAGTACATCCTTCGAGAAGTGTAGGGGGTTACCCGGTGTACTGGTCCAATCAGTTGTTTAATGGATATGCAAGCCTAGGATAAGGATTAAGTTCACTGATTGGCATATCCTTGGCGCTCATGCCTAAAGAAATGAAATGAAATGAAAGTCTTCGCAATAAATGTTTTTCTCACGTGGATATTACGTGAGAAGCGTGCTAATTTAACACATATGCGTCTTAACACAGACACGATGTAACAACAGACACAGTTTGATAAATGTTCCCTGGCATACACCCTGTATAAATTTCGTCTCGCGTGAATCAGGTATTAGAGTAAATATTCATATTTTGCTGAAGTATATTAGAACTTATTACTAAATATGCATCCATATTAGCAATGTCATTTCATTTATTCTGATCTCATCCTCAGAGGTAAAATATAAATGATATGTTTGAATTGCCAAATAAAAACTAAATTTAAAATGAGACCGTGGATTCCTCAAGGGCTGCATAGCTGACTAAACTCTCTGCTAACATTTGAATTATGCAATTTTATTCCACATTTGTTATTATTATGATTATCATTTTTGACGTTGCCATGGACACAATTTTTCTAGTTTGTAGAGCGTAATAAGCTGGACTTAATGCATTTCTTGTACTGCAATATTAATGTGGTCATATTTTAGTATAGCATTACTGACTTTCCAAGAATGCAAATAAAATGTATAGACTTTATTTTTATAATGTAATAAAATAAGTTAATATGCTAGGTAATTAACTTTGTTATGTTGTCATGGCAATATTCATGATGAGAAGTAGAATTATACAGAATCAAAATTAGAAAAAATTGTCATCAACACTTTAAACAAAATATAATAACACTGCCTGAAGAAAAACATAATAATGTTAATCATATTAAGCTAGCCCTTCAAAAGAATGTTGTTATTCTGTAGGCCTGTACAGTATTCAATATTCACAGACAACATGGATAAAGGGGCTTGCCATGCCAAAACATCATCACTGACCAAAAAAAGCAAATAGACTTTAATACATATTGTCCTCATTCATAAGCTTTAAAATTACATACGTAGGTTATTTAATGGAATCAACTTTTTTTTCTAGTATATGAGGCCAATTGCTATTAGTTTTATTCAGTGAGGAGGGGTAACATTTGACTTATCAGGGGAGGGGGAGAGGAAGGGATTAATTTAAGCTGTTTTGAGTTGGTTTTAAGTTTTATTTTAACTTGTAATTGCATGTATCTTGTAATCATTTTTTTAAGTTTGTTTTTTGGACGCACCTTTGTTTTTCAAAATGTGCCACTGATGTAAAAGTCCAAATAAATATTATTATTATTATTATTATTATTATAATATATAAAGTATAAAATACTACCACATTCTTTGCTAATTATTCAGTTTAACATTTAGCAACTGTGCACTGGTTTTTGGGATGCCAAGCCTCATATATTAGACAAATATTAAACAAATATTTAGCTCAGTTGTTGAGAATTTAAATTCAAAGTTTGTATTTGACCTGCGATGCACCACACAAGATCAACGGCCTTCGCAAAATCCAAATCAGATTCCATTCGTAAGGCTCGGCATAATGATGTAGGATTATATAGCGCATAATGATATA
Organism: Anneissia japonica; assembly: GCF_011630105.1. Lineage (NCBI taxonomy): Eukaryota > Metazoa > Echinodermata > Crinoidea > Comatulida > Comatulidae > Anneissia > Anneissia japonica. Next base: position 149,620 of record NW_022723891.1, read on the forward strand.
CATTCACGCCTCAGCCGCTAATAACTAAACGTTACAATATCTTAAACAGGATATTCTAGATGGGTCTTGCTCGGGGCCTAAGAAGGTCGAGTTACATCACATCTGGTGGTGTACGAAATAGGAAGAAACAAATCAACAACCCAAAGCTGTTGAAAAGAATTTTCCTTTTTATATATACAAACATAGTGTACACAGTTCTATTTATCTATATAAACTTAATTTTAATTAGTCAACTTCATACACACATTTTGTACACAGTTTTATTTATCTTTATAAATTTAATTTTAATTAGTAACTGTTCAGCTAGCCCTCATTTTTATCTTTACATCTTGTCTTATATTGTATGTACTGAGGGTTTAAAGTCGTCAGCCGCTGGCCTGACAGCCACCCTCATAAAATATTGTTCAAATAACAAATATATAAATTTACAGGTCTCCCTCTAATTAAAGACCACTTTTGGGACCAGGTTTCCATGGTATTTAGCAGCTTTGCTTTCTAATTAGAATAATAAAGATAAGACATTTATTCATTTGAAAACTGGTCTTTAATTGGAGGTAGTCTTTAATTGGAGAACACGTCCTTTTCAGGATAACACTGATTTACTGGATATTAATTAGAAATTTAGAGGAAATATTAGACCTTATACCAATCCTAATAATATAATAATTTTTTTTTTTTTTTTTTTTTTTTTTCAATCATTCTTTATTCAATAAAATGTTAAAATTTCACAAAAGAAATAGTTTTAAAATATGAACCTGGCATTTAAAAAAAAAAACCAAACCGTACGCACTGCGATGTATTCAATGCCCATCCCTTTCCATCTAGCTAGATTATCTGTATATATAGGTTAGTGTGAACTTTTACATAATTCATAAACCAGAAAATTTTAATTCAATTTTCAAATTGTTTTTGCAACTGTAGCCATCATAAGCTAAAGTTTGCATTACAGTATTTAATATAAAAACATGAGTGCATTTATTTGGTAAGGTTGATAATTATGCATTGGTTGAGGGTCGTCTAAGGCCATGTTACCTGAAGCTCTGGAATATGTTTATTATTACTCTATTATTATAACCTACATACAGAGACGGGGAGGGGGGGGTTGAAGAAGTGGGAAGGTGTAGCATCATGTTCGACCCTAGTTGCTCTATAACCAAGTCCCCTAATACAAGGCAGATACTGGAGAGCTCATGGACCATGGATGCTCTACAACCAAGTCTCTTTATGAGGTTTGGGGAGTGATGGGCTGTATAACCGTGGTCTGTTTATGAGGCTTGGTGTGGGGAGGGGGGTGGGTGGAGAGCTAATCATTGGGGACCCTTGTAACTTGTATGCTGAAAAAATTCCTAGCGGGAGATGGGCTTAACCAAGTTGATGAAGCCGGGAATGGGGTATTTGGCTTATGAAATTAAAAAAAAAAAGAAAAAAAAACCCTTTTATTTTATGTTTGGTAAGATTGGACCTAGGAGTTTGTAAGGTGAGCATCTTAACTCTTCAAACTCTGCTATGAAGACAAACATTATCAATACATTACAATACAGTCTGAAGGTATGATATACAATACTTTTGTATGTTATCATGTACAAGATATAAACTTAAAGCAATGTAATTGTAACTGATAGGTACTGTATACATCATCATTTCTATATAAATGTTCATTTTTCGATTATAAGAACATGTTTTAATACACAAAGTTATTAGATGTAGAATCAATCATATGTATATAATCTGTTCCACCTACTTGAGTATATAATTCAGCACAGAGCAATTTAATTCCAATTCATACAAATGAGTTTCTTCTGCAGGAAGAGACAGAATTCGAGCTCTTTCCCTATGGGCACAATGTGATGAGACCGAACTTACGACCTTATGATTAGAAGCTGAGACCTTGACCGCAATATCATATCATATCCTATTTACTGAAAAACTGACAACCTGTAAATTTTTTTGATGCAACTTGAACTTACGATCATGTGATTGGAAGCCGTACCGTCCTGTTCAGTGATGGCATATGTGACAAAGACAAGCCAAACCAGTCACTCGTCGCAAATCGTGTTTCAGAGAAAATGGCCAAATCATGCTGGAATGTCAAGTTTTCGAAAATCTATTTTATTGCACTAAACTAACCTTTATATACCTACACATCATTCTATGCTGTTATTTTCCCAATGTGCAATGTTAATACAACATTTTTAAGGATTTGATGATAGTTTCTGCATAAGAAATGCCTGAAATCATCAACTTTGAAGGCTGATTTCTCATATAAAATTCTTTAAGCAGCTGTGTGTTTAAACGCTTGTAACTTAATAAGGAAATGTCCGATTTGAATGATTTTTTTACCATTTTATAGCTATTATTTTACGCTCTAACACTGTATTAATAACTCAAAATTGATTTTTGCGACGAGTGACTAGTTTGGCTTGTCTTTGCCACATATAAAGATTTATGGCGAGATTCAAACTTGCATCCCTCTGGTAGGAAACTGAGAGCTTGCCCACTATGCCATATTATTCTGTTCACTGACAGTCTGTAAAGATTTGTGATGAGATTTGAACTTGCAACTCTCTGATTGGAAGCTAAGAGCTTAACTGCTGTGCCATCCTATTCATTGACAGCCTATAATGTTTAGTGATTAGCTCGAATTTATACCCCTTTGATAGGGGCCAAGAGCTTGATTGCTATGTCATATTTTGTTCACTGACAGCCTGTAAAGATCTGTGATGAGACTCGGACTTACAACCCTCTGATTCGGAGCTGGGATCTTGATTACTATGTCACATCCCATTTCAGTCTATACATATGAGACTTATGACCCTCTGATTAAAGCTGAGAGCCTGATGTGCCATGTATTATTCTGTTCTCTGACAGCTTGTAAAGTTTTATGATGAGATTGGAGCTTATGACCCTCTGATTGGAATCTGAGAACTTGACCAACCACATCATCTCCACTCCTGACAACCTGTATTTAAGACTGATGAGATCTGAACTTATAACCCCTAATTGGAGCGGGAGAGTTTTACCATTGTGTCATCATCCTGTTAAAATTAAACCCTTCTGATAGGAGGCTAAGAACGTGACCACTGTGCCATATTATTCTGTTTAAAGACAGCCTCTAAAGTTTAATGATGAGATTTGAACTTAAAACCCTCTGACGGAATGCTGAGCACATGACTGCTGTACCATATCCTCCTATTAACTGATAGCCTGTTTGGCATCCAATATCACAAGTGTAAATTTGTGAATCCCTGGGAATGTGACATACTCACGCAAGAAGTCAAAGTCATACCGGGTTACTTTAGGTGTGTTAGATTTGAAGAGTGATGAGCAACTGTTTTTATAGCACTTTAGATTTTCCCAGGGATTTAAGTATCTGTACGTGCTTTGGTCATTGGTATCATGCTATTAAGAATTCCAATGCTGTTTATTTTTGTCTTGATCATCATTTTTAGATTTTGTGTAAAGAGTCCTGACTTAAATTGGGTTGAATCATATGACATATTTTTAATTGTCATGGAATTTGGCAAGGCTACTGTGTAGAAGTCTCTTTTTTGGAAACTAAAATGATAAAAATGAACGTATTACTAGAAAAAAGGACGCATAATTTTTTGTTATTGTCATGCATTTACTTAAAGCTTTTTAAAACAAAATTATTTTATCATATTATATTTGTTCTTACCTTAAAAATTATGTTTTTCTATTTAAAAGCCAATTTACTTTATGTTTTTTTTGCTATATTAGCTGGGGTGATCTATCCAGTAAAATTATACACAATGCTCTATAACCTATCTTTTGGAAGAGTGGAATGCACGAGGGGATTTGAATGGAGAAATGGTAACAAGTGGGACTTAATAGTTAATCTTGACTGTTTTTCAGTGGAAATTTGAGGCATTCCCACCAGACCTTACCTTTTTTTAAATGTGAACAAAATCTTAACTACCTCTATGTCAACAGTTAGAAACTTACTATTACTTATTCCAAATTTTACAAACAATTTTCACAGTTATTTGTGAGAAGATCTACTTAAATATAATTGTAACTTTCCAGAAAATTGTTTTCTACAATTCCAAGTAAGCTTTTTTATCTCATGGACCAATTCAACATTCATCAACATTATGCTAACTTACCCTACTGTTATCTACCAAAAATTGAAATCAGCGCGCATACCAAAACTGCAGTAAACAAGGCTGCACCGCACTAGTCTCCACTGTGCCAATTTCTGCTGCACAATTTCTTCGACTTGCTGATTTCCCTCTTAACAAATCTCTGCTACACGACAACCTTTTTTCCACACTGATATACCCATATATAGATACGATGTGCCTGGAATAAGCGCCGCTCTTGAATAAGCGCCACTCTCAAATAAGCGCCGCGCCAAACCTGATTTTTTTTTTTTTTTGGCTAAGCACCGCAGCGCTTAATCAAGAGGATAATACCTGTGTGAAATGAAACATTTTGAGAAACAGTGATCATATACAAGGTATAGTGTGATAAAATGAATAAATAACATAAATGAAGACAAAAGCATTTTTTTATAAACACTATTTATGATGACATACTGTAGGACCTATGATGTGTCTACTGAACTACAGGAATATGTGAGGTAGGTAACATGGGAACGGGCATGGAAGGTGTCAAGCCAATATTTTTTGTATTTAGCTCTCAAATAAGCGCCGCACTGAACGATTATGATACATGGACACTTTTTTTAACAACAAATGACGATATTAAACTTCAATATGTTTTAGGAGGAGATTCAGTTTTTATTTGTGATGAATCTACCTCTATTTTTGATAATTTCTGTAAAAAATACATCATGAATGCTTGGGAGAAACGCTCACAACTAAAAAATTCACAATAGTTTACTGTAAATGTATCGTTGCTTATCAAATTGTGTAATGTTAATTTTTATTTTTTTATATTTTATTTTATTTTATTTATTTATTTTTTTTTACCACAAGTGGACTCTACATCGTAGTCTGTATTCCTTAAGTTTAGTAGGTCTACCTTGGTATTATCTTTTTGTTGTAAGACTTTTTCATCTTTAGATTTTATATTTTAAGCATTTACTTTACAGTTGACCTGTAAATATTTCTGAGTATGAAATGCGATGTGAAATGTGATCTCATCTAATTTCATATGTTATTTTTCTACCTTTCTTTAATTTTGTAATATTATTTACAGTCGATTGTTATTTATTTTGTTTGTTAAATTTTCCCCCTTTTTTTTTGTTTTTGTTTGTACGAACGCACCAATTTTCTATTGAGTGCCACCGATTCAAAGGTGTATGTTCAAATAAATAAATAAAAGTATTGAACTGAACCCTCCCCAAAATTTGAGTGCCGCGGCGCTCATTTGAGCATTTACCGTATTTATGGTCGTGATGTGATGTCATCATGACCATATTTAGGCATGTCACATTAATTGTCAATTAAAAGATGTGATAGTCTGGACAGGGTTTTAGGCTACTGTATAATGGTGACATTTTCTTACTAGTGTTCTAGTCCATTAGATGTACTGTATAATTGCACAGTTGACATTTCCATGTTGGTAGGAGTCTTCATTTAGCTTTCCTGTGTATAAGTCTCCTTAATTGCTTCCAAATTTAGTAATATGCAGTAACAGTTGTATTCAAATGTCATTAAACCACTACATAATTCATGCATGCTTGCATTTGATGTGTTGATGTAACGTTTTCCAACCTAATTTTACTTACATTTAAATTGGAAAATTCTAATTACTTCTAATTTCTGATACCGGTAGTTTAATTCACACTTGTATTGTATGCCTGATATTATTCATTTGTTTTTCTGCAGTACAAGTCTTCATGGTTCGACATACTGTGTCAAACTAATTCTACTGATAATTAACTCATTCTATTTTCAATGAACAAGTTAAAATGATAGTAGTAGGGGTAAGGAATGTTTATCAGCTACAGGTCCCTGGGGCCCAGACAAAATTTCTTTTTTACAGAACCAGAATAGTATAGTAGCTATACTCCAAAAACAGTGAATCCGATTTGCTGTTTATTTGGGTGATATTATGTTTCGTAGAGTTCTATACATGTTGAGTGAGTGATTGATTGATAGATACATACATTTTATCGATCCTTGTATTGATTGATTTTGTCACATTGATTAATTAATTGATTGATAGGTAACTGAGGCATATACATTGATGGCACATTTAGCTTGACAATATTTAGATAAAACATCGGTGTATAAGAACATTAACTTAATGTATACAACCTTATGGGAGCATTACGTGTGTAACCATGGCAATCACCCAGGCCATCCATCAACGATTACGTTAATGTATAGCAGCTGATGAAAAGGTCAACGACCTTTATATCTACTTTGACAGTTCCTAAATTTAGATTGGTTGATTACATTACCGTTGCGTTCTTCATAAAATCGCGTCAGCCTACAACCTTCGGGCGCAATGAGTGCCCGGCCTGCTTAGTGAGTGCCCGGGCTGCTCAGTGAGTGCCCGGCCTGCTCAGCGAGTGCCCGGCCTGCTCAGTGAGTGCCCGGCCTGCTCGATGAGTGCACAGCCTTAGGAATGGTAGACAAGGATCTTTAACCACCAATCTAGGCCTAGTTCCATTCTGTATCTATATAATAACTATGGCCTATCATCTTCAAATCTGTGGTTGGTTTTTTTAGTCAAAGTAATAAGTTATCAGTGCCATTAATATGTTAAAGGCGATTGGATATTGAGGGCCTGGTGGAACTACACTTATGCTTTGTGGCTTTGTAGTAAAATGGAATCTTGAATTTATTGCAGCAGGTTAAAGAAAGCTGCCCAGACATGCCATCTTTTTGACCGATCATTCACCCTTCAATATTATTCTCAAACCTTTCATTAGACATTGCACATTTGTTTCAGTATTATAGGTTAGATGATTAAGCTATTTTATATAGCACCATAGTTTGAACTGATGTGCAATAAAAGAGTTAGTACTGTGCTTAATTTGCTGATGGATTTCGACTTCCAAGTATTTTGCTAGAAGGATGAAACTAATTTCATAAGGGAAAACCCAATGACAATTGTGTGGGTATACCTTGTGGGTATTGGGGTATCCAGAAAGAGAAAGCTATCATACCTTCTAGGTTCTCGAAAAAATATATATCATACTACCTAACTGCTGGAAATTATCTAGGGACAGAGGAATGTCAAAGTAGCATAGATATCAAGACTAATATGTGAATGATAATATAGGTAGCTAAAAATTAAATGATTCTTCGATAGTGCAGTTTGGAAAGAATTGTTATGCTATACACCTTAACTACTAGAAAACATCCCCTAACTATGGAAGAATATGTCATAGCTACTTTAAAAATATATAATAATGATTCCTTAAATGAATGAGAACGATTGATTATAAAAACTGCTGTAGGTACTCTTTCAATGTGAGTTTATATTGAAAGCATAAAACATGAAAACATCATTACAGATAAAGTTGTCTGGAAAAAGCATTCATTAAGCCTTTCTCTCCTAATGGTTCTCCATTAGTTCGGAGAAGCTAATTATTGGTGCGACTTTATCACTTCATGCCTTTGGTTTTGCAGATTATTTGTCAATTTAGACGCTGAGCTGGGACCGGCTCATGCTCTCAGGTAGAAATTTTGACCTCTATATTACCATCATTTGTTACTTATCTGATGGATGTAAATTCATAGGCAAAAATAATTACTGTACGTACATTAAAACTGGTGTCTATATAAAAAATGTGGATGCTAAAATACTTTTTTCAAAATGTGAATAGAATGAAATACATAATATTTCAAAATAATAGTGTATAAATAATGGAAACTATTTTTTTTTTTTTTAATTTTAATAAATAACACAGAATATTTTCCTCAGTTTTAGCCTCAGTTTTTTTTATAAAATGTGTTCTTTTAAAAAAATTTAAAAAAAATGTACTTCCAATAAATAAATTATTTAGTTTAATTAGCTAATTTACAGACATTGCTAGAAATACTGCGTCGATTACTATTGATTAATTACTATTCAGTTATTGTAAGATCAAATATTTCTTAGCTCAACACTGATGATAGCATCTTTAATGTCAATCAATCAATCAACCTGTAGTCAGTCTGGCAGTCAGTCAGTCTTGCCAGCCAATCAATCAATCAATCAATCAATTATACAATCAATCATTTTATAATCTATTGTACTCCAATGAACTTCAAAGTTTTCTCTCCATATAACTTTCAACATAATAAGTTTCTCCTCTTGTATTTATTTTGATTACATTTTTTTCATTTGTAACCCACGCCTTGCATTATCCTTCTATTCAGTAATTCTGATTTTAAATGTAATAAAATAACAGTGATAATTATTACTAGCTTTGGTATTTGTGATAAATCTATTTATTAAATACAAAAATCTTAATTAAATAAACAACAAATTAGTTTCCTTTCTAGGATGGTGGTTTATAAAATAAATAAATTTGAGACTTAACAAACTCTGGGTCAATCAGTCAGGATTTCATAAAAAATTAATATAGGCCTAACTCAAGCGTCCATTGCGAAACAACTTACCCGTTTCAGTGGACAAATACTAACCCCAGGTCCATGGTATAAATATCAAATTTATTAATATACACCTTTTATTGACTAACAAATACCACACCATTCTTAAACAACTTATTATTACCATAATTTTTAGAATGACTCTTACAGGCAAGATGACTTGAAGACTGAATTTTTTTTTTTTTTTTTTTTTTTTTACAGATTCTTTACAGAATAACTCAAATTGCCAAAATAAAAAAATGCAAGATATTACAAAATATGTACTACCTGAATCTTTGTGGACACTTAATGCCAGGTAGCAGGTCGGGTATGATGGGCACACCAGGTGTGTTCCCTTTATCGACTAAGCGTGTTCTTAATTATGAGATTAGCGCTAAACATCTTCTAGGCCGATTGTTTCCTTCCTGCTGTGCAGTGCAGGGGAATGGCCTCCCTTTGTCGTCCAGGTTTTTTTACCATCATTTAATAGATTTCTTTAATTTTCGTCCCTGAGTAGATTTTCTAATAATAGGTATTTCACATTTATTTTTGATACTTTTTTATCGGATTACTTTTATCGATGCCTGGCTGTAGGCCAAGGTCTAAACCTGTGATTCAACAGATGTAGCCTAGAATAAACCACCGAGGATATTTCGACCAGCTTTCCCTAACTAAACTGATTAGACTTCTGAGAGAATTAAACAATGTAAACATTTTCTTGGAATATCCTGTGTTTAAGCGAGAATTACTGTAAAGCTAAATGCTAACATAACCAAAAGTATAGAATTGAAAGAGGTCCACCATCCTTATATTACATACACACAATGAAAAGCAAAGCGAAGCACTACCACAAGATAGGGGGCGCCCTATTACAATTCGATGAGAGGCCAAACCTTGAAACTGCATTCTATAGACGTCCCTAGTTCATGATAGTACTTTTTGAGATAAGAGGCTGTTTCAAGGAAACCTCGACAGTCAGAGCAAGAACTCCATTATTACACCGTAATATAGCTGAGTGCTACATATTTAATGTATTTTGTCTTATTTTACTTTTTATCATGCTATTACTAAATATTATTATTGACTAATTATCATATTTATTGCTGTTGATTGAGTTTTGTTGATTTATTTAATTTGATTTTCAATCGCCAATGCTTGACCTAATATTTTATAATGTAATTTCACTTACTTAATTTATAAAATGAATAACTTAGAAAAACTGTAGTATTTAAGATGTACAGTTTGAATAGATATCTTTACACCAACAAATAAAAAAGAAGCATAGTATACTAGTTTTATTTAAATGAAATTATTTAAAATTAACTATGAAAACTAATTAAATAATAACAAAATAATTAAATGAATATTAATTTATCTAATTGAAATTGTGGATTGTAAAATTACTTGTTTAGGCGAAGTTACAAAAAAAAGTAGTTTCTCATCCTAAAATATTTTTTAAAAAAAGAATGAGGGCAAATCCAAGATGGTCAGTTGGAAACAACTACTACTTTCTCACTTTTACCAAGAAGATACATTGAAAGCAAAATAAAAGAGAAGCACTAGATATGATTAATACCATACCTATGTATCCCCAGGAATTTTACTGATGTGAGGTATCCAGAGTTTTGTGCATTTCGTAAAATAATGGAAGTAAAAAAAAAAAAAAATTGGTGAGGCAGAGAAAATGTATGCATGAGAAACTCTATAGTAATTTTGTTTTGTTTATCCTTATGCAAAATGCACTTATATCGTGTAAACTAGAAGTTGTAATTACTTGTCGTCAACAGAAGCTAAATACTTAGTATTTATTTGCTGTAATTTACGAGCATATAAAGACGAGCCAGTAGTGACAAGATCCATCAAACACTAGGCCTAGGATCACTCCGGGCTGTCCACCTTTAGGGCCCCCTGTCCATGTGGGAGCATCTCTCCTCAGGCTTAAACTGTCTCCTAATTGACAAGCTAGGCCACACGTTGTCGGAGAGCAGTTCGAGTAATGGATTGATCTACAGCCTGGGGTTTATTCCTGCAATAGATATAACTTAATGCATTTAAAGTGGCCGTCTTTATCACGTATTATAATTCGTATTATAACACATTCTAATCAAATTGTCAACATGCATCTACAACCAATCATAGAATAGATATCTCCTGATATTTATATTTGTACATGCATTCTAGCACATAGATAAGCAAATGAGGCTATGTATTGTGTCTCGGCCAATCACTTGATCAATAATATAGCATTTTTGCATTTTTTGTTGAAGATGCATGAAGGTAGACTTAAGATTGTTCATAACTGATAATAATTTTACTTTTAAAAAGCAGTTTTATTTAAGGATTTTTATTTTATTAAAATAGACATATAAATTTAATCTGTCAAAGCTTGATTATAAAAATATTTAAAAACGAGCGAATTCTTTGAAAGCGATTGCAGTGTAGACAGAAAGCTGTTAAGAAATTTAATGATGAGGAAATAAAAGACGTAAATTGTGATGTTGAAAATTGCCGAGGAGGAGATCGTGATGTGAAAGATAAAGAAGAGTAACGTATTAAGCTTTGAAATTTAAGAGGTTTCTGTTCATTTAATTATTCCAATCAATTTAGGACTTAATTGAAGAACGGAGAAAAGGACACTACAAATAATAATCATGTAATGGAAGTCGTGGCAACAATATTAAGATGAACTTTTTAAAAAAAAAGTTTTTTTCAATCATGAAAGAAGTTTTTTTTTTTTATCTGGTTATTAGTAGATCGTAATGGAACTTTATAATGCCTTATAATACCAAAATTCTGTTCATCATTGTCATCATCATCATCATTGTCATCAGCATTATATTCATCATCACCATCATTATCCATTCAGCTTGCTCCTGAATTAGTAAAATTCTTAAAAGCGTTTCTATATTTATTTTTAAGAAGCGTTTAAACATACGGCTGTTTAAAGAACAATGTACGAGAAATCAGCCTTCAAAGTTTATGATTTCGGGCATTTTCTCATGCAGAAACTATCATGAAATCCTTAAAAATTGTTGTTGTCACATTGAAAATGGGGAAAATAACAGGATAGCATGATGTATAAATATATAAAGTGTATTGTAGTGCAATAAAATAATTTTTTTTAAATTTGACATTCCAGCATATTTTGGCTATTTTCTCTAAAACATGATTTGCGACGAGTGGCTGGTTTGGCTTGTCTTTGCCACATATAATACGTCATGTATTGGGGACAAGAACGCTATCTTAGATGTTGGAATAAATTCATCTAGTTTGTAGTAAATAATACATGTGTTATTAAGTCATAATATGTATATTAATTGATTAAAAAAAAAAAAAAAAACATGTTTTTACGTGAAGCTCAGTCACAACCCTCCCTACTAAATTGAAATTAAGTTTGTTCAATCAATCAAAAGAACATTTATTTTTCAAACAATTTCATAATAAAAACTAATAAGTCACTATTAAAATGCAATTTTTTAAAATAATAAAAATCCATTTTTTCAACAATACATTTGTAAGTTCGAACTTAATATTTTGATTACCATTCTATATTAATCTCAATTTAACACAAATTTATACTTTGTAGAGGTGGGTTAAATATATTGTTTTAAATTTTTCAGTTTAATAATTACAAATAATATATTTATAATTTTATATAGTATAGTAAAGTATATATTTGTAAAGGTTATTGAACAATTCTCAGTAGGCGTTTTCAAAACCAATTCTAGAATTGAATTTCATTACATAATTATGTGCTGTAATACCAAACACGTTCTGTAGTTTTACGTGAACAAGCGAGTTAATGAAAAATGACACCAGCTGCAAATCATTTATACAAAAACACCCCATTGCAAAAAAATCCATAAAAGTAATTATAAACCGATAATGAAATATTCAAAAACTTGAAGTTTCTGTTAAGGCTATGTATCTTCTCTTGAATTATTAAACTTGTTTTTGGTAAATTGCTTTATTCAAAATAGTTTCATTTTCTGACCTAATAAATTGTTAAGTGAAGTGAACATGTGAAATTATTGAAAACTGAAACTAGCTTTAAATCATATTCATAACTGCATAAAAAGTAATTATAAAATGATTATGAATCAAAAACTTAAAATTCCTGTGATGTTTTTTAATTGCTATATTAAACTTTGTTGGGAAATTGGTAAAATACTCATATTCAAAACCATTACTACTGTGACCCAAAAAATTCTTGCGTGAATAAGGAAAAAATTAATGAAAAATTACACTAGCTATAAATCATACACATAACTCACACCACGTACTAAAAAATACATAAAAGTAATTATAAAATAATAATGAACCAAAATTTTAAATTCCTCTGATGTTTCTTAACTTGCAATATTAAAGTTGTTTTGAAAATATCTTTTACTATATTATAATAATAATAAAATCAGCCTTCAAAGTTTATGATTTCGGGCATTTTCTCATGCAGAAACTATCATGAAATCCTTAAAAATTGTTGTTGTCACATTGAAAATGGGGAAAATAACAGGATAGCATGATGTATAAATATATAAAGTGTATTGTAGTGCAATAAAATAAATTTTTTTAAATTTGACATTCCAGCATATTTTGGCTATTTTCTCTGAAACACGATTTGCGACGAGTGACTGGTTTGGCTGGTCTTTGCCACATATAATACGTCATGTATTGGGGACAAGAACTCTATCTTAGATGTTGGAATAATATGTATATTAATTGATTTAAAAAAAAAACTCAAACATGTTTTTACGTGAAGCTCAGTCACAACCCTCCCTACTGAATCGTTTATGCTGTAACGCACCAGAAACAGAACCATGATTTTATGATGATCATCATTTTTGTGATTTTTCATAAAAAATTTAATGTAGGTGTCTAGGCCCAGACTTGCTGAGACATAGTAGTGAACCAGTGGGATGGGGAGGGGATTTTCATTCAATATTAGAAGTATAGCATTGAGTAATTGAAATTAAGTTTGTTCAATCAATCAAAAGAACATTTATTTTTCAAACAATTTCATAATAGAAAAAAAATACATTTAATTAAACAAGTTTGAGGGGTGAACTAAGTCACTATTAAATTGCAATTTTTAAAAATAATAAAAATCCATTTTTTCAACAATACGTTTGTAAGTTCGAACTTAATATTTCGATTACCGTACTATATTAATCTCAATTCAACACAAATGTATACTTTGTAGAGGTTGGTTAAATATATTGTTTTAAATTTTTCAGTTTATTAATTACAAATAATATATTTATAATTTTATCAAAGTATATATTTGTAAAGGTTTTTTGAACAATTCTCAGTAGGCGTTTTCAAAACCAATTCTAGAATTGAATTTCATTACATAATTATGTGCTGTAATACCAAACACGTTCTGTAGTTTTACGTGAACAAGCGAGTTAATGAAAAATGACACCAGCTGCAAATCATTTATACAAAAACACCCCATTGCAAAAAAATCCATAAAAGTAATTATAAACCGATAATGAAATATTCAAAAACTTGAAGTTTCTGTTAAGGCTATGTATCTTCTCTTGAATTATTAAACTTGTTTTTGGTAAATTGCTTTATTCAAAATAGTTTCATTTTCTGACCTAATAAATTGTTAAGTGAAGTGAACATGTGAAATTATTGAAAACTGAAACTAGCTTTAAATCATATTCATAACTGCATAAAAAGTAATTATAAAATGATTATGAATCAAAAACTTAAAATTCCTGTGATGTTTTTTAATTGCTATATTAAACTTTGTTGGGAAATTGGTAAAATACTCATATTCAAAACTATTACTACTGTGACCCAAAAAATTCTTGCGTGAATAAGGAAAAAATTAATGAAAAATTACACTAGCTATAAATCATACACATAACTCACACCACGTACTAAAAAATACATAAAAGTAATTATAAAATAATAATGAACCAAAATTTTAAATTCCTCTGATGTTTCTTAACTTGCAATATTAAAGTTGTTTTGAAAATATCTTTTACTATATTATAATAATAATAATAATAATAATAATAATAAGCTTTATTTTAACAAAGGAAAAAATTGTTTCAACTAGATTTGTTATTCTACAAGTCTGTGTAGGAGAAGCAACAAATTAACAAATTATTTAATTGAACAACTTAAAGAAAACCAAAAATACAATTAATACAAATATTCGATATGGAAATGTTGACATTTTGTAACCTAGACTCCACCACTGGTACCTCTCAACCTGGACATTTTGAGGCCTGAAATGCCTCGGTTACGAAATGTCCAGATTTTGAAGCACCTGCCATATAGCGTCATAAAAACATCCAGGTTCCAAAATGCCTGTCACCCATCTACATGATAAAATTTTAAAAATTACCAAAAGTTACTAACAGAAATTAAAAACTAAACTAAAAATCAAACGCTAATAAACAGAATTACAATATCACTATGGATGTCCAAAAATTGTGTTTACATGGTGGCAATAAACATTTTTTTTTTAAAAATTGACATTAACAACATTTTTTAGGTCTGTACTGAACTGTATTCAATGATCCAATAAATTCTAATGTGAAATAAAACTAGTTTTTGTTAGTAATTTCTTGATCCAAACAGCTAGGCCTGTAGCTTTGAGTGGAGAAACATTCTGCTGGCAACTTAGCTTTCAGGAATCCCTTTAATCATGGGAATCCCAATAATCATGTTTGAATCAAGTTTTTAATCACACATACAAGCAATTAAAAGATGACTAAATTTTTAAAAACTTGAAATTAATTGATATATATTAATTTGAAATGTTCATCTTGTTTAGCAGATTCCTAGGATTCAAAATCGTTACATTCCATGACCCAATAAATCCCAACCTAGTTACGTCTGTCTGTAAATGAGTTCCACCGATTATTATCAGATATGTCATAAATATGTGTGTGGTGAGTACTAAATAAATGCAAGAGATAATAAATGTGTATTTATAGCCACAGTTAATTGGTTGCCCACTGTCATTTTAAAACAGGCTTTATCTCAATTATCAAATATAATTTTAGTATGCGTCAGTATCTATTAGTTTTATGTACTGTATATATACCGTAGGTTACCTGTCTATGATTTACTTAACAAATAAGATTTTAATAGTTTATATTATCCATTTCAAAGAAACACCCATCAATACAAACAAAACAGTAGATGGTATAAATAAACTATCCTATTATACTAACCCATAAAATAACAGAGAACAACCCAAAAGTAATCCTGGATGTTCTGAGTTTATACAACAACTTTCTCCCCATATCTAGATTGCCCAACACTGTACTATTTTTCAAATTATGAATGGTTGTTAATTATCACTACATTATGATGAATTGTCAATTTTGTAATTAGATTTTGGTACTTGATACTCATGTTGACTAAGATAATTAAGAAGATGATCAGATGGGATATATTGATGATAAGAGAGAGGAAGATGATGTGAAAAAGAAAAAAGGAGTGTAAACATTACAAATAAATTTTTAAAATTTACAGGAACAAGTGTCAACATATTTGCATAAAACATGAAGCCTGTATGAATATACTATGATTTTTTTTTCTGTGATTTTTCATATCATGCGAAAAAAAAAAATTGTTTTTGATTTAATGTTTAACTCTTCACAATTTTTAAATGAAGTTGGTCATTTTGTTGCATTGGGAGATATGGTATTATGGTTACAGTACTCACCTTCTATTTCCAGGGTTCTGGGTTCAAATCTAGAAGTATTCATTGTCATATAGTACCACACTTCTAAGCCTCATAATACACACGTATAGCCTCAGCATTGGGTTTATTTGTAATTTTCATCGTACATCGAAAGATTTACCACTCATAGAATGGTATGTGATATTCAAGGTATCATTACGAGTGTGAAAAACTCACTTTCCACTAGATTATTACCCTCTGATTGGAAGGTAAGCATCTTTAGCCCAATGCAACAGCTCTGTTCTACTTTTCTAAATTATATACACTGCTAATTGGGAATCGGATTCCATACTAACCACTAAGTACAGGCTCGGTGACCTAGTGGTTAAGATACCAGGCTTGTTATCTGGAGGTTGTGGGTTCAATTCCCACCTGAATCACTTGTAAGAAATTCATTTGAGAGCGTACTGAGTATCCAGTATTATAACATTTTGTAATAAGAATTACTGCGGAAAAGCAAATTATTAATTAATTAATGTTTTATCATTTCAGAATTCCACAACACCTCAGCCCTGTGCCGAAGCCTTATTCAAATACGATGCCCAGGAACCCTGGTAAGGAAGTTCACTAAACCTTTGAAATATACTAGACAGGTGTAAAATGATGTCATATACCCTATCAATCACCAGGCTGTATTATATTTCTCGTCTGAGGAGAACACTTACGTTGCCTACATGGATAGACCGACTTATTGTATAGTACATCATTATCTAATGTTCCTTGGAGATTAAACCTCATGAAAGACTGTAACAGAGATTCAAGATCATCCGCATACACAAATTATATCTAGTTTATTCCAGAGAAGTTTCCCAAGGGCATCTGATATCATAATGGGAATGTGATCTAAGGCACTAGCTCATATGTAGGTCTTATAGCATGTATTGTTATATTTTTTGGGAATTATATAAGACAATTTTGTAATCTCATGATAAATATAGTAACATTTAGGCTATAGTAAAGTTCAACCAAGAGGTTGACTAGTCTTGTAATATTTTACTTAGTAATACTTGGTCAACAAATTAAACACATCATTTAAATTCAAAGCAAGGCTTGGAGGAAAACATTTTTGGATATGTTGTAGAACTGATTTTTCTTAGACACAACAAGCATAATTGAAGAAAAACTTGGGAACGGTTAGTGTCTTAGAGAAATCAGTCAACTACAACATATCAAAAATTACTTACCATTAATAATTAATTAATTATAAATTACCATTTTCAGGCAATTTAGAAATTTGCAAAATTTCATACCTCGGCTCTAACTTTGAGGTAGTTATAGGCCCTTCGTACGTAAAGTTGCCATTTACCCCACCCCACCCCCACCCCTTCCCAATTTCAAATTCCTGGATCCACAACCATTTAATTTAGGCTATTAACATTTATCTAAAAGGATAAATTGAAGTATGTCTACCTTCATAACTAGACTACTTCTTATTGTGTCTACACAGATTCTAGTACAATTATTGTACTCTGCCAAGTCAGTCAATCAGATGGCATAAAGAAAATGGTGGTATAAGTAGATGCAACTAGACTTATAATATTTCACTTGGGCTAGAGTATTATTGTTTGCCCAAATGTTAAAGTACATTTTTGGTTGAACTAAGTCCTTCAATAAATATTTACTTGAGCTAGTGAGGTTTTGCTGCTTTAGGGAATTTCGTAAGACATTTTTTTAGTCTCTTGATGTATAAGTATAACATTGGCTAATGTTTAACCAATATTTTACTTGTGCTTGTAATGTTTGACTATTATCCTTTGATAAATATTTTACTTGAGCTGGTTAGTAATTTTTTTTCTCCTTGAGATCATACCTTTAAAGGTTGTTAATCGCAAGTAATATTTTACTTGGGATCATAACCTTTTCAAGCTGCTACTAGCCCAAAGCTAGGAACTTTAAAAAGCTTTCCTCTTTCGCTTTCTTCTTTAAAGATGATGGGAACGAATTACTCAATGACCTTTTGTCCCTGCTCGCTGCTTTTAAATCACACCTCCATTTAAACACTTGTCAATAACCAGCAAAAACTGTTCATATGTTTATACCTGTTGTAAACATTGTCACCTATGATTGGTAATTAACTTTGATTTTCATGAGAAGGTAAACCCAGATGAATAAAAATATACGTGGTTGGGTGGTAGAATAAATGGGAAATGTGTATATGTTTACATTGGGAAGTTTACATTTCTGATTTATTAAATGTGCTATATGTGGTGGATTGAGGTTAATAGACTCTCGGTTAAAGCTAGACATCTTGAAAATATTGAATTTAATAAATATGAATAGCTCTTCACCAAGAACTTTGTCATGGCAGAATCAAACAAATTGTATGCTGTAGTTAGTGGCAAATCCAGGAATTTGAAATAAATTGGGCCCAGGGAGAAACTTATTAACAGATGGAGGGTCTATACCACCTCATATATGGGCATACAACAATGTTTTTGTCAAAGGAAATTTGGTAATCTAGACAGATCTTAAGATGATGAATTAACACACATTGTTTTTTCTTACAGTGATTTGTCATTTAACAAAGGTGACATGGTGATCCTACGCAAGCGAATCGATGAAAACTGGTACTTGGGGGAACTGAATGGCAAAGTCGGTTTCTTCCCAGCAGCCTATGTCAAAGTTGTAAATCCACTGCCAAAAGCGCCACCACAGTGCAAGGCCCTCTATAGTTTTGATGTCAAAGAGAAAGATGACAAAGACTGTCTGTCGTTTGTCAAGGTTTGTTACTGTTTTTGGCACAGCCTTGATATATTTTTCTTTTATTTTGTATTTATTCATATTTGCAGGCATGCAGATCCACACAACATACATTCATAAACATCAAAATGAGTAGTATACAAAATATAATTTATTTTACTTTATATTGAAATTTAATTTTTATTTTGTATTTGGCTCAAGTTTAAACAAATTATCATTTTACATAGGTTGTAGTCTTAATTTAAAACAAATTAAATATATACGTACTGCTACGTCTCGTTCCACTATCAATCATCAATAGATCTTCTATTCAAGCCCGAATAGTGTGGCTAACAACATCTAGCTCCCAGCTTAATGTTGTCTGAAGATCCTGGAACAAATCATAGCAGTACGTATACATTTAATCAGTTTTAAATTAAGAATTCTACAATCAATACATATAGTAAAAATGTAATGAAATTTTTCGAAAATCCTTTCTTTAATACTTATTACCATGTGATTGTCTAGTCTCATCCAAGCATATTTCATGATACACATCGCCATTAAAGTTATACGATACTTAAGTAGTATATTGATTCAGTCATTCATGTTTCTAGGAACACTGATTAATATTTTAAATAAAATACTGCATAATATAATTTATATATACTGTAGTCATAAAATTGATCACTAATATCATGTATAATTAATTAGTTGTTATTAAACTATATGACATACATATTTTAGATACATAGTTTTCTTACTGTGGATATATGATTGATTCCTTTGGACCTATATAATGAATGAGTTGAATACAAAGATACATTAAATGCAACATGTTTTAAATACATGCTTACCAGTAGAACTATAAATTACAATGATGAGTGCTCGTAACGTTATAATATGAAAATAATGCCTTGATACTTTATTATGCAGTTGTATAGCTATACTGGTATTACCTTACACATACATTTTGCATGAATATTACCGTACTCAAGATGATAATAATAATTATAAATACCAGTAATGTAGAGCACAGATTCACTTAAAAAGTGCACAAGGTGCAAAAAAAAAAAGTTAGGTTGGCTGTACTAGGGTTGGGCTTATAGCTGAGGTCGAATGGCACGGTACGTGCTTACTATACTCGCCAATTCTCACACGTTATGTGTGATTCTCGTACAGTACGATCGATCCGTATGTCACAAACTTCAAGTCAATGATTCGGTACGTCTTTAGGCCAATGAGGAATAAAAAAAAAATCTCTTAATGGCAATAAGTAACTACAATAATGTGTAATCGAATCGCTACTGGTAGAATTACAGATTGCTAAGTGAACCAAATATTAAAGCCATTAAGGAATATAATGAAGCATGATTGCTAATACATGGCTTTATACTTACTTAGGTATTCTTCACCATGCTGTTCAAACCCTTTGAAATCCATGCCTTACTTAAGCTAGTAATTCTAACCCTCGCCTTACCTTGGGCGTTCAACCATTTCATATCCAGATAACAAGCAAACCCTAGATTACATGCGTTGAATTCTCTAGGATGATAATGGTGCTTCGTCTTTCCAAAGTCCATGGTTTTATCTGCTGGATACGAATCATTAAAATAGTAGTGTTTTAGTTTTAGAATTTTTCATTTACATTTAAAGGTAACTGTTAGTGATTAGTGATGGCTGCTATAATTTGGATAGATTTGCTATGTATAGTAGACAAAATTATTTTCTATAAAATAATAATGTAAAGTAATACTGGTAATAATATAAATGATATATTGATAATTAATTTATGGTTGCAATTAAACTGATTTATTGGATATCTTTTTGCCATGCAAATCTTTAAAAAGTAGTATTACCGGTAGTAATAATGTTAACAGCAAATAGGGAGATTTCGCAGCCTTACGAAAACGATAATGAATATATGAATGACGGTATGCTGTTTAATCTGAATATGATCCTTCATGCAAAAGGCATGAATCTTCTTCCTTGTGACAGATAATCTGCTGTAGGGGAAAGGACTGTCTAAAAATTTAATGACGTAAGCATACCGTATTCATGAGCGTGCAAAAACTCCCATTTGCAATGAACAACAACACCAACATCACCAAAAATGATAGTATCTGCTAAATCAGAGTGGTAACTTTTATATACTTTCAAGATTAAAAATAATTATAAATAAAATATTTACAGTAAAGTTCTAAAAGAATTTTAATAATGACAATGTTGTTAATAGCAATGGACATTTACTTAATATTGTTTTCTTCGAAGTACCATCAAGGTTTACAGCAAGCTGTTTAACTCCATTACACAGTAAAAATTATAATAGTAAAAAGAATGCATCTCGAAAACAAGGATGGAAAGAGAGACCAGAAACTTGCCCTTTAAATGTGTCTTTAATTCACATATATAATAGTCATCAATGTCATGCTATAATTGATTTTATTATCATTTAAAGTGTAAATATTGACCAAGGATTATTCATTTTTTTGATAATGTCATCATTCACAGTGATATAATAGTCCGTCATTGCTCTATAATTGATTTTATTATCATTTAAAGTGTCAATATTAACTGATGATTATTCATCTTTGATGATGTCATCATCAATAATGTCATCATTCACAGTGACATAATAGTCCATCATTGTGCTATAATTGATTCTATTATCATTTAAGGTGTCATTATTGACTGATCATTATTCATCTTTGCTGATGTCATCATCAATAATGTCATCGTTATTCAACTCTGTCACTAAAACCTTCTGACCTGTCTCTTAGTTTAATAATTCAAAATGTATTAACCGTAAATCGAGTTTGTAGCTGAGACTTATTTTTATTGGATTATCAACTGATTAATAATTTGTTGCACGGTAGTTCGTTCATTTCTCTTGAGTAATCATACGTTGCTGCATTACTAAATTGGACTGTCATTAAGAATGAAGTTAGTTTGAACAGACTTATTAATATGCATGTATTTCGCAGAAGCCAACATATTATAGTCTTTGATAACAACATTTCAAATATTAACAAACATATACACCACCTTTAAATGTATAAATCTGGTTTGCTGAAACTTATTTTATTGAATTATCAACTGATTAATAATTTGTTGCACAGTAGTTAATTCTTTTCTCCTGAGTGATTATATGCATTTATTAAATTAGACTTTCGTTAAAATTGAAGATTATTTGAACAGACTTATTGATTTCCCAGAAGCCAAATTTTACAGTCCTGGATAAAAACATTTCAAATAACAAACATATACAACACCTACACTAATTTTCTCCTGTCAATTGCAAGTGAAAGGATCGACGGGCATATAATGTCTTTTAAGCTGAACCTAGCAATTTTCTTAATGATTTCAGCCAGAATTGTATTTAGCCCACTCGATAATTTTCTGGGAATTTCAAAGTAAGCACCACTTACCCTTCTTTTCCCCCGGGCTTATACTTAGCAAATTATAGCATATACAAATTAGAATTCTACCCGGGTACAAAAGGATAGATTGGGGTGCATACCAGACTACCTGGCTGATATTGCTTTAGCTGTACAATGCAATACAACTTTAGAATATGCTTTCCTACCCAGATTAATGTTGAGTCTGGCAGACAAAAATTCAATATATATCAAAAAACAATAATCATTAAAGAGAAAAAAAATCTGTATTAATAATATATCCCAAAGAGAAATTGAATTTTGGAGTATTGTTGTCATACTAATGTTAAATATTTTATATGAAGAACAAATTTAGCCTTCCATTTTTTTTAGAAACTAATATCATATCATATTCACTTTCCATAGAGCATGCAAGGCCTTTAATAGCCATGCTCAGAGAGGGAAAATATTATTTGATGTATTGTACAAATGGTTCTTATAAGACACAAAAAGTGTACAGTATTTGACGAAAAATTTGGGAACTCCACCTTTCCACCAGTTTTTAAATATTCAAAAATCTGGATCTCACCACTTTCATGTCATAGAAAAACCATTCATACAACATATCAGAACAATTTTTTCCTCCAGAGCTGTGGTGGCATTTGCAACAAAATTTTACTATTGTTCTCCGGTTTCTTCATCTCGAGGGCAGAAATTTCGATAATGTTTATCTAGGACATGAACATGTTCTAGGTCGCCTTATTAAAGTGTTACCATAACAACTCGCAAACCCCAAAGCATTTCCTGTTCTTATTTCACTCCAGGGAAAGTCATAAACAAACATTTTCATCTTTTAAATTACGTTTTTGATTTTTATTTTATTTTTATTTTTTTATGTATGCCTTCAGTGGATGAGAGTAATATATTTTAAACTTTAACGCAAAGAATATTAGTTTAAATGAAATACCATAAATTTGCAGTCTGCATTTCACAGACAATTCAGTTTGGAGTTTGTGAATTGTATTTTGAAGGTGAAGATTTGATTGGAGAATTTTAATAGATAAAAAGGCAAAAGTTGTTTAAATGAGTTTCAAAAACACCAGAGAGATATATTATATACTTTACTCTATCAAGAATGAATTTAAATTACAAATTATCTGGCAAAGTACCTTAATAATCATTATATATTTTATTAAGGAAATACTTTTTTTCTTGAGATTTAAAAGCATAGTTAACAGTATATATATTTAAATCCCATAAGTGTTTTTGTTTGAAAGTAGACAGATATATTGAAAGTCGTTCGACTTTTAGAACACTTATTTATCTTACAATACTTTAGTATTTCTGCCACACCTAGTTTTCATACTGTATGTATTGCATTTTTATGTGTCTATCTATCGGTATTATAGTATGGTATATTTATCTTCTAAATATGATTTTTCCATCTGTTCATTCATCTGCTCTTTGTGTATCTATCTTTCGATGTTGATATACCAAACTATTTTTTAAAATTCATCTCTCTACCTGTAAAATTAAGACTCAAATCAAATAGAAATATGACGATATTGCTTGATAATGTTAAATGTCATTTATATTCAAATACAGTGCTACGTATTAACACAGAGGTAGGTCTACAGATCAAAGATTCGTTAACCATCTAAAATGTCAGCGAATACAGTCGCTGAAATGAATGCATTTTATCTATCACTAACAAGTATGTCAGTGAATGGCGATGCATGGAGAATAGTATCACATTCAACTAATGATTGGCAAAATACAATGTATTACACCTGCCAAGATTTGGTCGATACTTTAAAAGCTTTTAAATTTTCAGTAATTTTTTTTTTTTTCAGTTCGCTAATCAATGTGTTGATTATGTTTTACAGGATGAAATTCTAAACGTGATACGTCGAGTCGATGACAATTGGGTTGAGGGAAAAAAGGGGGACAAGATTGGCATCTTTCCAATCTCATTTGTAGAGGTAAATAATAATAGTAATAATAATAATAATATAATAATAATAATTATAAATGATATTGGCCTGACTGCCTCAAATTACAAATGAAAGCAAATAACAGTGGTGTTATCTATTTCTTTAATCAAGGTATTTATGATTTATCAATTAAAGTTATTTTTTATTTTTTATTTGTATAATGATTGATGTATGTTTACATATTTTTTATGTTTAAAATTAATATCAACATTTTATAAATTAGACATGCTAAAAAAGATTGAAAGTTATATAAATATATTATTAGTATGTCAGAATTTTTATAAGCATTTTATTGGCACATGTTTTTGGACAAAAAGTATGTATCATATTTCTTTAATTTTGTATTCAATATTTTTTTCTTTGAATCCAGCGAACTTGAACTCTGTACTATGCTGTTAATTATTAACGCTGACATTAACCTGGGAATTTCCAAGAAATATGGGAAAAAACATTTAATTTCAGTCAGTGAACCCCTTTCCATAACTTGTTCCTTGCTGTTGTTGTGTTCCTAGATGAATTCTACAGCCAAGAGTTTAATTGGTCAAACGTGGACAAGAAAATCAACACCAGATTCTGGCAGTGGGAATGTAGCCAGTAACGGTAATGGCAGTGTACAAAATGGAGGAGCAACAGCTAGTCAAGAGGTTACCCGAAGGTAATGTTATATTATGCTACTTGTACCCTGTAGTTATTATTCTGTGTTGTGGTTTTCCTCCCCCTTCCCCCACTTTTTTTTTTAAAGAAATCAAAATTCATGTTAACATTTTATTTTTTTTTATTATTTTTTTATTTATTTCACATTATTAAACAGCAAATAGAGAATGGATCAATATTTCATAAACAAATCTCAGGGTCATGCAGCTTATTTAACACATCATAAAACAATAGCCAATTCGTTGTTTGAACTGCACATGCCCATATCAAGTTAAAATTACATAAACAGACATACACACAACATATGTTTATGTTGATTAACCTGGGATATGGGCATGCGCAGTTCAAACTACGAAATGGATTAATCTGGTGTCATAGGATTTGAACCCATGACCCTCGGATTGGAATGGTTAAAGTATCTTAACCATCAAGCTACAGTTATATTATTATTGTTAATTGTTGTTTTCATATACTGTACAATAGAATCTCCTCACTTTGACATACCACTATTAAGGGGACATCCCTATTAAGGGGACATCCCTATTAAGGGGACACTATGGCCATAAAATGAGGGAAAAATATCTTTTGACTCTAAGGCCAACCCATATTCAGGAGACAACCCTATTAAGTGGACACTTTTTTGGTTCCCAAAGTGTCCCCTTTAAAGGGGTTCTACTGTATTTAATAGAATGTCTACATCAATTTCAATAATATTAATCTTATCAGTCATTTACATTCATATAAATAGAAGGAATTTGAATGATTTCTTGGTCCTAAATGGCAAAAGCAAAGTTCTTAAAATTCTATGAATTTAATATCAAATGTCTTCTTTTTGTCCTTTATTCTTGATCAATTTAGTATAAAGGTCAGCATTCCCAAAGTTCACAGTAACACGATTTGTTAAGTTTATGTTAACACCCACTGATTAGATATATTGTTAATGCATCTCACTCAAACAAGTTTATGTGGAACATCCATTATCGAAATGTGTTATATTCTCACATAATGATACATTCCCTCTGAGTAAGATGCATTAGAGGGAAAAATTTAGTAAAAACAAATTAACACGAAACAAAATGGTAAAATAGGTAAATAAAAAAGAACTTTAAAAAAATTAATTAAAATACTTTGAAAATTGTCTCACATCTGTTAAAAATATGGATATATCAAAAATATGGATATATCAAGTTCATGCCTACAACTTCAAAACTGAGACATTATTTATTAACCTCCGCATTTTTTAGTTTTTTTATGACTGTTGTCACTGTATGCACCGAACCAAGGAAGGGGTTTTATTAGCCCCTTGTTCAATTTTATCATTACTATCTGGCTTCCAGCTTGAACACAGAAATGATTTACTATTCAGCGCACTGTCTTACAGAAGTGAACCTTGAAATTTGTTATTCTCTTGTGCATCTTCAAATCTATACTCGGTTCAATTTGGGAAGCTGAATGTAGGAGGTTGTGTCATGTCACATGTTCAATTCTTTATACTGGGAAGTTCACTTAAAATCTAAGATTCTGCACTAGAATCATTCAAAAAAGAAAATAATATTGAATATAGAATAGTATAGAAATCTTTCTTTTCCTTTTTCTGGATATCCAATCAGGGGCGGTGCTAGCGAGTGGTCAGGAGGGTGAAGTACTTATGTTGTGATAATCAGCAATAAGATCATGAATTTTATGGAATGCAGTCAAGAACAGTACCTTTTAAATGTCACCTCTACTGTTCCTCCTATATGTATATGTAGGCCTATAAATTTGGAGGGACAAGTTAATGTACCCATTCTTGATAAAACAAACCTCAAACTATAAATGTCAAAAGTCAACTAAATTAAGAAGTTATTTGCGTAAATTTTAAAAGCAGACAATTCTAGGTAAAAAAACAACTCAATCAAATGCAATTCAAAATTTGTTTTTGTGAAATAGGACTGTTTTCGAAATAGGGCAACTGTTAAAGAAGTACTGAATAGTTTAATGAGGTACTTAAGAGCTATCTAGATTGCTTGCTCGAAGTTGTTTATTCACAAGTAGTGCTTAAAAACTAGTGGCCAAACATTATAATCACATCATTAAGCTTTGTTCCTGTCACCCAAAAAGTACCGCGTCATGTTGATGCCATTTCTTGGGATGTGTACCTTACGTTTTTATTGCCATACATCACATGAAAAATATATGTCAATGGAGTGATGACGTATTAGGTATCATCTATTTCTGTGTGTACTTGCGTTTATTATCTTTGGGTTTATTGACGTTTGAATGTGTATGTATGTCTATCGGTATGTTTTGTGTGGTGAGATTGTATATGTTATGGTGTTTGTGTGGTTGGTCATTTTATGTTTGTATACTGTGTAGTGGTTTATTTGTTTTAATTGACATTTGTATGTAGGTTTATGGGAAACAAATCTGTATGTCTGAGGTTTTTATGCATTCTTTTGTTTTTGAGGGAGATTAATTAATTTAATATGTGTCTGGGGGTTTTATTGGCAATTATATTTTTTAGACTTGACATTGTAGTGCACATTAAGTCTGTACATTATTCTGTTGTTCTTATGTTGCAAAGGTAAACTTCAAATGTATAATGATTCACACAATTTCTCTACAGTACTTTCTAGTGGATATGGAGAACATAGCACAAAGAAAAAAAGCAATTAATTATACAAATTGTTTACAATTTCTTTTTCTTCCCACAGGAGAGAAAAAACCCAGAAGCGTCATTCATTTGGCGCCATTTTAAGTTCGCAAAATAAATCGCACCGGGACAACCATCATCGACATTCGATGGAGATTGGATCGCCGGTGCTTCTAAGTTCAAGTAATCCCGCCGCTGCAACTCTGATTGACCCTTGGGCCCTTGCGCAGTCATCTGGCGCTCAAGCCGCAAGCCTACCGACGGCAGCAGCAAGTTCTAGAAAACCCCAGGCATTACCGGCAAACTCGGCTGTAAGTGGAATAGTGTTATACTTGATTAAGAATAGAGGTCTTGAAATACGTAAATTCTACGGGAAATAGGCGTCTGGCGAAAGAAATGCTAGATGTAAGTACAGGGGAAGTGGGTGTCTGGCATGGTGAATACTGAAAACATAGTCTAGTAAAGCTATAGCCTAGGAAGGTAAGTACTTTACAGGTGAAACAGGGTCCTGAGAAGGTAAATACTCGGTAAATAGGGGTCTAACAAGATGAATATTGGGGTGGGAGGAGTGTTAAATGTCTAGCTAAGTAAATATTGGTGAAGTAGGAGTCTGACGTGGTAAGTACTGTGCTGAGGAAGTACAAGTAAGGTTTTTGGCAAAAACGGGGAAAATAGTAGTCTAGCACGGTAAAGTACAAGTGGAAATAAGAGTCTGGCTATTAGTCAATACGGCATTTAAAAGGAAAAATAAGGATCCAGCTAGCAAGTTGAGAAATGCATTTTATAAGATGATGTTATATATATTTTTGTTATTATTTTCAATAATATAACTATCATTATTTTCTACTATTATAATTATTATTATTATTATTATTATTATTATTATTATTATTATTATTATTGGTATTTTTGTTTTTAGTTTTTTCAATTTACTTGATCTTGAGAATGGTTCCATGATGGACCCGAAACGTTGATCTTTCTTGTCATTAAATTTTGTTTTGAAATGCATTTTATAAGATGATGTTATATATATTTTTGTTATTATTTTCAATAATATAACTATCATTATTTTCTACTATTATAATTATTATTATTATTATTATTATTATTATTATTATTATTATTTATATCATTATTATCTTATCTGATATTTTTCTTTAGAACCACTGCATTTTCTTCAAACAAATATTTTATATCGTCACTAAATGTAACTGCTCTTATCTGTTCCTTTAAGATTGATGTACGTTGTCATCATTTGTAATTCCATACGGAAATTACAGAACCTTTTATTATTAAAAAAAATAAAAATCTTTAAAAGTGGCATACATTTCGCATTTTGATCGATGATTTGCAATCAACTGTGTTCATTTATTTATAGCATGCTCTGTTTCTATCATATAGATTCCAGTTTCTATGGTAACCATGATGCACACACCAAATTCTCCGACGTTAATGACAGCTGGGACGGCAACAGCTGCTGCTGCCCTCAATGGTAACTGGCAATTGACTGATCAACATGCACCCGTGGCGAAGCCTCAAGTTGAGGTGTAAGTAGACCACACATAGAAGTTTTTGAAAACTATTCTAGAAGTGTGGTACTTTATATCAAGCTTAACTGACCAATCAAAACATGTTAGTCAATTACATAGCACTTGTTGCCCAACCCTGCTTCTGTATGCTTGGCTATCATTTTTTTTTTTTTACCTCGGCAAAATTATGGAAGGGGTGGGCTTAGCAGATGGTTCATTAGCAAATAAAAATGTTTGATTAACTTGTTTTTAAACGAACTAAATTTTCAAGACAACTCATTGAATTATATAGTAAGCAATTCATTTTTTAAAATGTATTAAATTAACATATTCATACTGTTGGATTTATATTTAGACAATTGATTATGACAGAACATATGGAAAAAAAATATACAACATATTTGTTTTACACCACCTCTGCTATGAATTATGTGTAAATCATTTTATTTAATTTATGTGTTATTTGTCCAGTGGCATCACCAGCATCTGAAATCTGGGTGAGGGGGGAGGGGGTGCAAGTAATTGGCAAGGTAAAATTTTAAGGTGGAAATATGCTAGGGTGTGCATTGCTCAAAATGTCTTGAAAGTGGTCCAGGGTGAAGCCCCCACAAGAGTCTACTAATATTTAGAAAATTCATATTGTAGTTTTTCTTCTACTTTTGGTGGGGGAGGGTGGGGTGAGGATAGGGACCAAGAAAATTAACTGGGGAGAAAATTCCTCTTGCTCCTCCCCACCCTCACTAATACCGCCACTGTCTTTCTCAATGTCTTAAAAGTTTTTTTATAATACTGTCTTCTCTCTTTACTTATAGGTACACTGCTGTATTTTCCTACAAACCACAAAACCCTGATGAACTTGAGCTCCGTAAGGGAGAATTTTATATGGTGAATGAAAAGTGTCGAGATGGTTGGTACAAAGGTTTATCCATAAAAACTGGCCAGATGGGTGTCTTTCCAGGAAACTATGTTCAAATGTATAGGTAAGCTAAAAAGCTTGAGTGGTTAATGCAGGAGAGAATTCAATGACACCCAACTGGCCCAGGCTCCCTAAGTTTTTGAAATTATAAAATACGAAAAAGTTTAATTTTAAGTGTGAGAGTCTTAACCAATGTCGGATGAGGTGGTCTGAACATCACCTCCAGAAGAAAGGGATGTGCTTTCCTGGATAACAATGCCTGTGGCGTTTATTAGAGGGAGGTGTTTATTCTAAACGAGACTCTGAAAGCGTTTATTCAAGGAGGGCGTGTATTTTAGGGGCCTTTATTGAAAGTGGGGCGTTTATTGAATTAAATACCGTAATAAAATATAAATTGATGCTGTCAGTGAATTTCATGCCTCTAAATTAAACTTCTAATTTTTTTTTCAGGTATGATAAACCTCGAAGATCGTCTTCAAGTACAGCATCTGAGATTAGTTCAAATTTGCCAAATCCAATACCAGTAACTATGGCAACTGTTACGACCTCCAGTACCACATCAGGGGTGACCTCAATTGCGCAATCACAGCTTGTCAGCTGTGTAAATAATCAATCAGGTGCTAATTTGCATATACGAAATACAGGTGTAAGCTCCACAGCTTGCCAAACAATACCCATCTCACAGCCAAGTAAGACCAGCATTCAAGGAACATCAGGTGTTACTTCTGGTAGTCCAAACACATATCCAGTACTAGAAACAAGAATACAATCTCTTCCTTCCCACGACGCATCAAAAATGGCAGATATGCATTGTAACGCTGGTCAAAAGCAAATATCACATACTGAGCGTGCTCCACATAAACAATCCACACCTATGAATATTCCAACACAGGTGGCCAAGCAAACTGTAAACAATTCACCGCGAAATTCGCCACCTGGATATCACGGAGCAAGAGTAGCTGTCAGTAGTACAAGTACTAACCGGGTGGTTGCCGGTACCCAGACTATGGCTACTCAAACAAGCACTCAAAAAATTCCTGTACGGACACAACAACCAGTCAGACCAAAGCACCCATCTGTCGCCTTTAGACATGGTTCCGCAAGTCCACCAAATGTACCAATGCACCCAAGTCAAAATAGCCGCTCGACCCAAGGACCATATCAACAGCAAGCGTTACCTAGTAGTGTACCAGTTAGCCCTAGCCATTGTCACGGTAATGGAAATGCAAACGCATCAACACAATCAGTGGGAACAAATGGAAAGATGCGTGCACACAATAAAGTTGTACGTGTGAATTCGCAAACACAAACTTCAACAACTAAAGTACCAAACAGTTGCGTAAACCGTGTGCAAACTGTGCATAGAACAGTATCCACGCCAGAGCCAGTTAAGGAACCGCGAAGCAGTTCTCCCGGGGGAAGCCCAATGCGTCGCCGATCAACATCAGCCGGGGCTGACGATCGACAGATGTTGATTCTAGAAGGAGCATCTAGTAATCTTCCAAAATCGGTAGCAACTCAATTTGACGGACCTCATACACCGCACAGTACAAAAGAGCCGCAGCATTCCACTGCAGTAAATGATTATATTGTGAATTTGTCACTGCAGAAAAACCGTAGGCACAGCGAAGGGGAACAGGATAAAAGACTTGCCGTGCACAAGCCCAGTCACACACCCCCACCAGCTTCATCCCCACCTGGGTCACCACCTCCAGCTTATTCAGCAATACCAATGCACGGAACATTTGTCCCGAAACCTGTCTATCAAACAGGACCCGATGGTCTTCTGGCCGTGATGGATCCGCCAATAACGCCTCCAAATAGGACGGTACCAGATTATGATGTATTCTTCCCAAGCACGACGGCAGGTGGTTCACCAAAGAATGAAAAGGTGCAGTGTCTTATTTTATGTTTAATGAAAAGTATAGCCCATTTGTACGGTCTCCTGATGAAGTCCACTGTGTGGACGAAAGCTTGAGAATAAATTATATATTGTTAGTCTCAAAAGTGCTGCTGTTATTTACTTTATACTATTGTATGTTTTCGCTCTTTCTGTTGAGAAAAGTTCAATAAGTGAAAATACTTTTCATGATTATTTTAAATTAAACATTCTACTTTTTAGTATACAGTACAATTATTTAATAGTTATAAGATTTAGATTTCAAGTAGAAACAAGAAAATATTTTAATAATAATAATATAGAAATTTATATAGCGCCATTTGCCAAATGGTACGAGGCACTTAGATATGGTGGACGAGTAACACAAAACAAAGACTCCCTTCGCCCCTGAGGGTCCCTTCATGTTTGTGGTCTCTGCATAGACCAAACCATTAATTTTTTTTTTTTTTTTTCTTCACATCCAACAGCAAGTACACTTGTCACTTACAGGATGAAATGATGCTTTATAAACTAAGTCTCTTTATGAGGCTTAGGGAGTGGAGTTGTTTTTAGTCGTGAGAAAAAGTCCTTCTGTCACAGAAATTGAACCCAGGACCTTGGGATCAGAAGGCAAGCACCTTAACCACTGAGCTATTCAACTCTACTCCATTGTCTGTTAGTCCAGCAGACAAAAGAATTTTTGTAGTAAAATTAATGTGCATATTTAGCAATACTGTACATATAAGCTTTTTGTCATGTTAAATTATCTTACATAAAGTATGTAATCTCAAGACCTGTACAGTATTTAAAATATAATTCACCTGCAAAGACTGTTCATCACATTTGAACAATATATTACGTTGTCTTGACTTTCAGAAGGAACGTAAAGAGAAGGAACGCTCAACTAGTTTTATGCGCAAGCTTCGCAAAAGATCAAAATCACCGCCAGATGACCATTCTCACGCCAGATCGTCATCTCTACCAATTGATGAGCAAGCACCTCATGTTGGTGAACGTAAATCTAAATCAGCAGACAGTACTGGCCGCACAGAATCTGAAAACGCCGCATCAAATAGTGCAGACAGACGCGAGAAACCTTCTAAAACCCCACAGCTAGCTAGAGCTATGTAAGTCTGTTTTTTGCTATTTGTCGGGGAATTTTTTGAATTTTTTTTTATGCTGTTGAGCCACCACCATACGATCGTAATAGTATGCAACACCTTGCACATACATTATCACTGCTTGCACTAAACATTTTTAATCCCTAAAATTTGACAGCTTAGTAAGGCATGCTTAAACTTTTGGTGCTCAAGATTTGATTTTTCCCCGACGACCTTGCTGGAAATTACCAGACAGAGGTCCAAGTGGGGGGTCCAGAGGTCCCCACCAGGGTCCCCTCCCTCCGCCCGCTAGCGCCGTCCCTGTGCATATGGTCAGCAGGCATGATGTACACAGATGACAGCCAATAACCAATAACAAGATGGAGAGCCCAGGATTTTTAGATTTAACTCAAGCATTATAATGATGCGACCTCTGGGAATACTACTTACTGCATTTATTGCTCGCAATACACTAATAATGAAAGTTAATGAATGAAATAAAATGTTTTCTTGAAGTGAAAGTTAAAATATTCCTTTTAATGATCTGAAGCCGAGTTGAGTGGTACATTCCATTTTTCCATAAACAAAAATATTATATTCCATTGTATGAAGGAGAAACATTAATTATTTGTTATATACATTTATTATAAATAGATCTTTGATTTATAATGGCAATTTTGCTACCCACATCATCTGCACTTATTGGTTAAAAATGTTAAGTGATGGCAGGCCTATGTTTTCTAGCTTCTAAATGGCACCTCACTCCACTGACTAAAGCTGAAATTGTACGTTGAAATTGATGATTGGAACGAAATTTATCGAAAAGTGTTGGCAGCCGTGCAATGTGCACTTTTTATCATTGAATAGAACTATTAAATTAATCCCACGTGGCCCATAATCAACCAATCGAATGGCTAGAATCTAAATGGGTGTTGTACTGTACTTTTCTCTAGAGCTAATGAACTTTGTCATTAGCTTTCAATGGACAATTAAAATGAGATAGTGTTTTTCTTGCCAATTATGGTTGCATAATACCATTTGAACAGACACCTTTGTTGGCTGGTAGTATAGGTAATACTATATAGAGATTATCAAATTTCTTGACAAAAAGCTGTTGTATGCCCATATATAGTCATGATGTGCCTATATATGGTCATAATGTGATGTCATCATGACCATATTTAGGCATGTCATGTGTTTTTGACAAATAATTTTTGATAATCTGGCAGAGCCTAACAATTTTTATAGTTAAAGTTTTAAATCAGTGAAAATGTATTTTTTTTAATTATTATTTATGCGGTATAAATAATTAGTAACAACAAAATTGCTGATAAATTCCAAGTTTACAATAGTCTGACAATTAAAATATTCAAAATACAAATAGATAATAATAATAATCAATAAAAAAGCCATATACACATTTCATCTGATTGTATCTTGAAATGACATATTTGCTCCTTTAAAATTAACAAATAAGTGGTTATAGTATGTTTCAGATTTGAAGTATTACATAAAATTGATTGAAAATTTCTTTGCCCATGATATCTTTCTCTAATGAGGCTTGCTACCCACCGCTATGTGTACCCCGTTTCCATCTTAGTATTTCTGATTCCTTTGTTGTTTTTTTTCTGTGTCACTTTCAAACGCTCTTTCACATATAAAGTGAAGTCACCTTTATATCTTTAAAATATCTTATTTATATGTCTATATATGTCATTTATGTCTATATATATGTGTGTTCATATATGTCATGTATATAAATACAACAAATTTGTCTTTGTAATGTGTATGTCTATAAATAATTTATTCATATAGTGTCCGTTAGACAGCCAGCTCTTAATGGAGTGAATGATGAGCTTGAAATCAATATCTTCGTTATTATTGAGTGGTATGGGACAAGCAATAAATCAAAGATGTTTCTGTTCTGTTATTTCATTCTCATCCAGTTCACATCTTCAGTGATTTCCATCTGGTGTTCATCCTTCTATTTGATTTAAACATCCTGCTCTAATTAGCTGTAATTGATTTTTCAATTCAATATATGTGGCAAAGACAAGCCAAACCAGTCACTTGTCGCAAAAATCGAAAAAAAAGATCGGTTAAAGAGTAAAATAAGAGCTATAAAATGGTTAAAAAATCATTCAAATCTGACATTTCCTTATGAAGTTACAAGCATTTAAGAATACAGCTGTTTAAAGAACAATATATGAGAAATCAGCCTTCAAAGTTTATGATTTCAGGCATTTCTCATGCAGAAACTATCATAAAATCTTTAAAAAGTGTTGTTTTAACATTGAAATTGGGAAACATATCAGCACAGCATGATGTATAGATACATAAACCTCAGTTTAGTGAAATAAAATAGATTTATAAAAATTTTACATTCTAGCATGTTTTTGCTATTTTCTCTAAAACACAATTTGCGACGAGTGACTGGTTTGGCTTGTCTTTGCCGCATATATTTAATGTAAAACTTTGTCCAGACTATCAAATTTTATTTGACAAAAACATGTGACGTGCCTCAATATGGTCATGATGACATCACATCATGACCATATATAGGCACTTATATAGGCTCATTTCAAGGTTAAATTTTTTCTGATTTATTTATGTTTTATACAAATCCTTATTGATAAATATTGTTTCTTCACAGTTTATCTTTAAATGAATAATATAATATATTTATTAATAATTTGATGTCACATGATCTTTGCAGGTATAAAGTTGTTGTACCATACCCAGCAAACAGTGATGCCGAACTCAGCTTGAAAATCGGAGATGTTGTATTTGTTCACAAGAAACGTGATGACGGGTGGTTCAAGGGAACGTTAAAGAGCTCAGGCCGGTCAGGCCTGTTTCCAGGAAGCTTCGTGGAGCTATGCTCTCTTCAGGCCTAGCTCCAGGCCTAGCTCTAGACCTAGCTTAGAAAATGTATTTATAATTCCAGAGCTGTGTGTTGAGGGTTGAGAAGAAAAAAAATGAAACCTTGAATTCCAATAAGGCCTATTTATGTTTTGACTGCCGTTAGGGTGATGTAAACTACTAGGCCTAGCTATGAAGATGATTTTCAATGCAACAGTTTATGATTATACCTACAATGCTAGTCTTCAAAATGTAAGGCCTAGGGTTGGCTTTCACACTATTACACTAAGTGAAATTGAATCCTACCAAATTTTAATTAGCAGGATTCTAAAACAACTGATAATATGTTGACGAAGTTGGGATGAAAATGCAACTGAGAAAAATAAATATTGGGGAAAATTTAGGGTTTCAGCCAATTTTATACATTTTTTTGCTTTTAATTTTTGTTTTTATGATTAATAAATTTTACACTTTGTTTAGTGAGTAAATCTGGAGTCATTAATAGGTGACATTGTCAATTACAATCAAGGAATGATGTAATTATATTTAAGCCACTTTCAGACAGAGCTACATAAGGCGTTATTACGTTATTAATATTACCGCAATATATGGATGGTCTATGTCGGTAAGCGTACCAGTGCTATTACCGCCATATTTTCAGAACTTCCGTTTGTAAATGACTATAGTTTTCTACCATATCCAAAAGCATTGACTGGCCCACTACAGTAGATATATCACATAGAGTATAAGTTTATGAACTTCTACCAGTTTACCAGCTTATGCCATTTAAATCCCAAGAGAAACCACCCCTATGAGCTATGATGGAACAGCCCACCATCCTCCAATTTATACCAAAACATTAGCTTTTTAGTACTCACCAGAGTAAAATGTGATACCTCTTCGGTTATACGTCTTCAGTAAATAACTATGCTAATTTCTCTCTCAAGAATAACAACTCCATTTAATAGTAATAGAATGGTCTGATCCCTGGTTCACATGGCCAAAATTGTCACATCCCACCTGTTTTTTTGTTAAACGAACCATTGTTTTTATACTTCTGAAATTCAATCAAAAACTTGTTAAATTAAATATCTAATGTTTGTAATATATAATTTTTATATTCTGTGAATTTTTTTTTTGTCAGTTTTTATCCCACCATTATAGTATGTATTTCTTCTGCATTTTTCTTGGTAAACTATCTGGTTTTCCCCATGTGGCTTTGATTGAGTATCTGATTTTACAACAGTTTTCAACTTAGGCCTAAGTATGAGCACTTTGGGAAGCTAGCAGCTGTTTGGTGTTCCTTTCCTGAGGAGAAGGAACATGATTTACATTCGAATATCCAACAGTGTTCTGTAAATGAGAAAATGATGGGCTTTATCGATCCATGGGAGCAGCTATAGGTACTCTGGGACCGGCTGTCTACGATGGAGGGCACAACGCTCTTATCATGATTAATGGTGTAGGCTGCAGTAATAGACTCGCATTACATACTCAACATCACATACATATTATGCTAGACTGGTAGATAGTTACATGTTTTGCCATCAAACACATCCTCCCATCGGATTCCTAATTTAATATATGGACACATTATATTTAGTAAATTTATTTGCAATGTAGGGTGTTCTGAAAGAGCTTTCCATACTTGTAAAATAGTTTTTACTGCTTGTAATTTCAGTTAATGCCAAAATAGTAAACTATATTTTTTCAGTATTTTTTCTTTAAAATTTCTTGATGCTATTTTATTTTATTTTTTTAAATTTATTTCCCTGCAGACATACACACTAGGTGCAGAAATAGAGGGAGGGCTTGCCCAGTGGGAGGGACCCATCCACCCCTCCCCCCACCTTTTTTCTACAACCCCTTCATTTAATGCACCAGTTGTGTGTTGCAGAGATGACAATCACTGTACTTGTGCGAATATGCGCAATATAAAAAAATAGGATATGGGAACTATTAAGATAAGTGGTAAAGGAAAAATAAACGTTAATAGTAATGACAAAGATGTGAATTTAAATGATGATGATGAATAAAGATAATAACCATTATCACTAAAAGTATTATATTTAGGGAAGTGGTTATACTTTACTGATTCCATCTCAATTTGCTTGATGCTCATTTTACAATAGTAGAATATCTGCAATATAAACACATTAGCTAAGAAAGATGATAAGTTTGTTCACTCCAAGTAGGACACAGATTTTATGACCAAATGAGGGCAGTATATACATGTCTCCTTGAGTGTTTTGTATTTTTATTTAATGTTGATTTTAATTTTAAGCTCTGCCCAAATTAATTATCAAATTTTCTTTGACAAAAAATGTTGTATGCCCATATTAGTCATGATGTGATGTCATCATGACCATATTTAGTGATGTCACATGTTTTTGTCAAATAAAATGTGATAGCGTGGACAGGGCTATATGCTCCTATTCCCACCCAATGTCTACCCATAAATTTTTAAGTTTAAAATGAATAGTTTTATTTTTTAGAAGTGTTTTGTAGCATTTGATTGCCACCGATTATCAGTTTCAAAATCTCATACAGACAGCAAGGTGCTTAGTTGAGATTAAGAGTTTATAATTTATATTTATGTTGTGTTTCATCTATCACTTCTGTATTATATTATACAAAATTATAAGATCATACCTGACATCTGTCAGTCATTTGTCAATAGAGGGCAGTATATCAGTAGTCATTTGTCAGTAGAGGGCAGCTTTTTTTTTAGGTCTTAAATTATAGAAATTAGGTTTTTTTTTTCTTGAATTTTAATTATTTATTCATATTCATTCATTCAAATCAGTTTCATTCACTGGTTAGCAGTGAGGCATGTTTACAAATACGTTGCTGGGATAGGTGTTTGAGCTTACAGAGAGATGAGTGGTGTGTGTATGTATGCGAGTGGTGTGTGTATGTGTGTGAATAAGTGGTGTAAATTTTGATTAATTATAAAACTTGTTAAAAAATGTTATTCAAAACTAGTTCCGAATAGAATTGACCATTATAATTTAAATCACAAATTCCTGTTCAATAATGTATACCATAGTATCCTGTTTATGGTTTCATGAAGGAATGTAAGATGTATATTACATGAGAGGAATGTAAGATTTATATTACATTTTTAAGTTATATAACGTATATGCGAGGCCTTTCCATGAAATGAGATGCATCATTAGTGAGGCCAAATTGAGATAATCATCAAATTAGTTCTGAGCCAAAATTTATATGCTTATTAGTTTATTGTTACAGTATATTTTCTAAAAACCAAGTTTCCGTACATCTAAACTTCGAGTGCTTACATCTCTGGATCTACTCATCATATTCATATTTGGTTATTTATATAGCGCCTCTCTTTGCAGAAACGAGGCGTTTTGTCCCTGGTCATTGGTCAGCGCAGGAGCAAGCGACCCCACCAGGTACCCATTTATACTCCTGGTTGGAGAGAAGCAATGCAGATAAAAGTGCCTTGCTCAAGGACACAAGCGAAATGCACAGCGAGGGATTGAAACCCTGACCTCGAGTTTGGGAAACTAAACCTTACACACCGCGCCAAACCGCTTCTACAATCATAGGAAAGTTTTTACTCTAATCTATTCAAATATACTATAACTATTTTTTGTGCAAGACTTCACATATATTGCACAGTATGGTATAAGCGAGACTTTTTTTATACCTTGTTTCGCAAACTTATTTTTTTAAAGATCGTCAGAGGATGCAAAAAGATAAAAATCAAATTTTATTGTTCAATGTGTATAATTAGGAAGAAATATACATATCATATTACAAGGCAGCAGCGGGCATAATAGAAATAAAGAAAAACGTTTATTTTTTCTGAAATTCCCATTTTTTCGTGACAAATTTTATTTTTATTTGAAATCATCAGTATTGGCGGGCAGTGTGTTCGCAAAACAAGTATAAAAGAAGTCTTGCCTAATCAAACTAAAAAATATCTGCAAGTTAACATTTGTATATTATTTGTTGAAACAAAATTGTGTGCTGGGGACATCATTGAGCAACATCTGAAGTAGTAATTATTTTTAAAAATGCCTTATTGTATATATTGTTACATTTACCTAGGTGTAGATATTCTGTAGTTGTGTCTTGTTGTATGTGTAGGCCTATACTTTGTACTTGCCAAAGATGTTAATATGCAAAGCACAAGATGTGAATTAATTTGTTGATGTTTGTTCCATGTTGCAAATGGCTGCATTCCATGGTTTATGAAGTGAAATGTGTTCAATTATGCATTAATTTCTGGTTGGATCCAGTTTAGGCAGGATCTATCCAGATACAAATTTTAGCTAAATCCTGATCTAACAAGAGTTCTCTGCCAAAATAGCTTAAATAATTTTTCTATTCCTAGACATTTTTGTTACTTTATATTCAGTAACAATCATTTCATTTGTACAAACCATTAATATTATTTGTAATACCATTAACTCATGCATAATCTTTATCAGGCATTATTCCATCTTACTGGTTTATTAGAATCTGTTGCTCCTCTTTCATTAATAGGCCTATACCTCAAAAGCCTAAATTTTCATGACATGAATTTCTAAGAAACACTAGGCTTAGACCATTTATTAATGCAGCAAAATATTGGGTTGCAGAATGCCTTACCTTTACAATTTTCATTTTTTAAGATGTTTTTTATTTGCATTCTTAACAATTTTACCATTACCTTTCATTACAGTGTGTATGCCAATTATATTTGGTATCTGTATTTTAGGAATGATTAATATTAATTAATTATTTATATTTCTTATAAACAAATAGTATGGTATATATAAGTTATAATTATGAGAAAACAAAAATGGAGATGAATTATTAGTTTTTTATAAAATGATCATGATACATATAAGATAAACATCTCAAAATGTATATTTAAAAAGTCAACCACACATATTAAATCAATAGCGACAAGATCCCCGACTATGGCCCAATAATGTAAGGTAAATGTAAACTTGTATGAATGGATTGTCAAAGTTGTGTATGTGTGTGTGGAAAAGGTAAATAAACATTAGTTGCTTACACACTAGTGAGGTTCCAAGGAAACAAATTCAACAGTACCTATTCTCAGAGAGCCTCATAATTTCTGTTATATTTATCTGTCAGATAGTATATCTACTTTTCTATTTTTCTTGGATGTTTGAGAACAAAAAAAACATATAATGCCAAGTGAATCTTTGTTATTACTTTATACTATTAGCATTTTTCAGAGCCCAGGCTATGATTGTTGATGAGTTCAATTTATGTATTATATCCATTGTACAAATGCGAATAATAACTCCAAAAGAATTAAAAATGGGGAAATATTTCTTTTGATTTTTCTTTTATAATTATGAAAAATATCAAAATTGGTATAAAAATACTTCAATACTGGATTATGTTGATCCGAATAAATATTGCGAAAAGTATCCTTTTAGTTGGTTTTTATTTGCTAGTTTATGTAATCGTTGAGAGCGAGACTTTCATTATATCTTGTTTCGCGAAAAACCGCTGACCATCTTCTTGGCCTGTTAGCACTCGTAGATACGTACAATTTTGAATACCCTGATTTTTACACACCAGCAACCAATTACTACATCACATTCTTTATACTGTATAATGCAATGAGATCTCAAACACGGCCCAAAGTGTACACTTCATACGTTTCTCACTTACTCAATTTTTTGGCCTTAAATCTTTGTTTCAGATCTAAATTGTTTTCAAAAACCTAGTGTTTAAGTTTGTGCCTGGGCAGTTGTGGTGTCATTATGTTTTCCTTTGTTTTTATCCACTTTGGCTAATGTCCCGGCAATTATTCCAGCAAGTAAGATAAAACCGAGTCGTTTGTTGGAGCTGAACTTCTTCCAGCAGTCTTCCGGGTTGTTAATATCCAGAGTCCATATCTGAAAAAAAAATTGTATGATCGCTAGTTATGCATTTACAGTACATTGCCAGGATGAACAGCAACCGATTACCTATGTAATACAAAAACAGGAAAGGAAGTTCTGGAAATATAAGAACCTGCCAAAAAATTCATATAGAACATAAAGTAGATATAGTATAGCATTTGGAAACTTGAATTCATACATAGTCAGCATGCCTTGGAATACAGTCTTAAACAGTATACGACAGTGATTTATTGATATAGATATCATTAATAGGTTACATCACATCCATTCACAAAGTGCAGAGATCAAGATGATTACATTTAACCAGATTAACATGTTATGTTGGACAGGTGGATACATTTTCCTGTTGTAATTGTGTACGATTGATTTTGTAGGACGAAGGAAACTAAAGTTCTGTATGTTCACAATGTACAAATGGTTATTTTTAGTGTGATTGTTAATAATTTTTTTAATCATTCACACATCAATTCACATGCAATAAATTTCAACAACCAACCTGACTTGATATATGCCCTGCTACTAGCCCCACAGCCAAGTAATAGGCTAACGTTTGGTCACACATGTAGCCCGCGAGGGCTAGGTTACCAATCATTGCTGTACCAAAACCGCTTAACCAATACTTGGTTTTATCACCCATCAGAATAGATGTAGATTTTAGACCAAGAGCCAAGTCATCAGATTTGTCCTGAAAGAAATTTTAGAATAAACTTAAGTGACCTAATATTTAGACTTGTGTTGAGCATGAACTTAACACCTATTTCGGAGAATCTATTAAGCATACTTTTTTAAGGGGGTGTGGCCCAACCCACCTCCCACTTGCTATCACTCCATTCCCATGATAGCATCCCTCACTTTGCACTATTCTGAGAAACTGGTGCCCCAATGTTTCAAAAATCCCAGAACTGCGCAAACACTTAGAATAAAGAACCTAAAGTAGAGACCAGAAATATAGTATTTAAAAAAAAGCTTACAAGCAAAGTTTGTCCTGACGCTAAATGACGTGAAATAGATAGAATTGAGTTAAGACAAGCTGTGACAGTCCAAGTCAATAAGTCTCGGTTGATCTAAAATATCAAGCCAATTTAGTAATACAGGTATTTTACTTTACACCTACGTCAGGTAATATTTGCAAAGTTGTCTTTTTAAGTTTTTAACTTTGAATATTTCAAACACAGCCTCTGATTCGGAATGGAGTTCTCAATCTCCACATCCCTTGCCTTGAACACAAAACATGAAGCAATATTATTAAATTAGATAAAATAAATAAAATTTTAAATATAAATTAATAATTATTATGTATTTTTCCAACAAACGATGAGGTAATGTGGAGTAATACTTGCGCCAAGATTTGCACAATGGGAGGAATCTG
Source organism: Anneissia japonica (assembly GCF_011630105.1). Taxonomy (NCBI): domain Eukaryota; kingdom Metazoa; phylum Echinodermata; class Crinoidea; order Comatulida; family Comatulidae; genus Anneissia; species Anneissia japonica. The sequence goes on from NW_022723891.1 coordinate 192,735, forward strand.
TCCGACTGGGAGCAGTCGGACTGTAGATCTTCCACTAAGCCCCGCCCATTTATTATAATTGCTAAGGTCCAAAAAACGACAGAGTAAAACATACATACACACACGCATGCATCTGTGGGACAACAACTGTTTTTGTGAGACCCCCCCATTTTCCTGGCTCTGTTCTGATTGGTCATCTAAGTTTGACACTATGAATAGATCCATTAGTACCCCCTGGCACCTACAAAAACAGTGTATGTATTACCCCAAAAAAACTTTTTGAAAAATAGAAATAAATGTGTTTTTTTTCCCCATTTTTGGTCAGGAAAGTTGTACAGTAGCCGACACGCCCCACTTGGGCCGCCAGTGGTGTGTACAATATCTTAACTGCCAGAAGACTGAATCACAACATATAACAGACACCAAATGAGCAACAACACTATAATGTACCAGATGCTATATTCATCATCTCCAACTAATAATTATGTATTCTTACTGGTAAATCAATCATCGAATTCACAAACATCTTTACCTGATGGCCATATATAGTATCGTACACAATCGTCCAGCATATACCACTAGTAAACAGGGGTAGAACAACCGACCAATCACAGCTCCCATGTACAGCAGACCAGCCAACCAATATACCCCAATTCATTGCAAGACCTACAAAAAATATCTGCACAAATGATTGATATTTCTATAAACACTATTATATATTTCCATAACATAGCAGTCACACTTGTGGAAGGCCAAAACCCTACTGTATATACTGACCCCGGGGAGCTCGCTTACATACCAACCTTACGGGGGTGTGCAGCGGCCACTCCAGGACACGAGACACTTGCTGAAAATTATTGGGGACTTGAACTACCATTTACCAAAATCCAGTATCGGTGGAACTACTATTACGGCCATGTAACCTAACAAATTAAATTTGTTCTGGTTCCCGATGGCGAATAAGACCGCAGTTACGTCTGTTCGCGATCTCTACTGTAGGTTTGGCACGGAGTATAGCAAAGAACTTCGCTAAAATCGTGTGGAAAATTATAATGCTTTTGATGATACAAGACGGGGCAGGGACTTTAACTACCAATTTTACATGGTATTTCCCACACTTGTGCTACTAACTCCTTGCAAATATACACTACACATGCTGAAACTCTTCCATAAATTCCCAAACTTGTGCTACCAAGTCCTCAAAAATACCCCCCGTAAATGCGGCACCTACCCATATAGAAATATTTAAGAGTGAGCCCCCCTGTGATACTCACCAAGAAATGCTTGAGGCCAAAATGTAATTCTCTTCATAAGAGGGTAAGTGACAACAAGAGCCATAGAAGAGGCCCCTACAACAATGCTATTAATTTGAGAACAAAAACAGGATTTCTTTATTATTATCATAAATATAACTATAAACAATTTCATCACACATATTAAGAAAAAATTAACGCATTAATGATATGATCATCAGCATATTTTATTTATCTTATTATTCTAAATAGTTTGTATGTATGTACATCAGATAATAATGTGTAATTATATCTAATTGATTACCAGCTATACTTTATCTATACAAGTAGTGACACCTTATCCTCCTCCAATCATCTCCATCAATACCAACATTAAATGACCCACACTCTAAAATCTGCATTGAAAAATCCACATTTGCATCTCTGAAATTATGAATGATGATGTCACTGTTACTTTACCTGTATGTGTTGAATGATAATAAAATAGCGAGGGCAGCAGATAGCTGGGCTCCAAGAAACACTAATGCTTGAAATCTTGAGATCTCTCCAGCTGCAATTGGTCTTGACTTTGTCCTGAAAACCTATCAAGTAATCAATTATATTTGGGTGAAATTTCAACATTAAATATTATGACACAACAGTACAATGATGATGATGTTGCATGTGATTTCGACAAAATATAAATAAAGGTGATGATGATGTTAATTGTGATCATGTTGGTTGTACTTTTGTAGGAGTGCTTTGTGGTTCTGTTTCTCAATGTTGAGATCAGAGGTTCAATCCCACGCTGTGCATTTCTGCTTGTGTTCTTGGGCAAGGCACTATACCTACACTTGTCTCTCTCCACCAAGGAGTACAAGTGGGTACCTGGTGGTAGGTTCAAACTCAAAATGCGCTGATTACAGTTGCAATATTATGTAATTCTACCCAGGGAGCTGAGTATGTGTTCTAATATATGTGCTTGATTCAATGACCAGGGAAAATAATGTGAAGCACTTACAGTCCTTTTTGGAAATCTAACATATTATTTTTAAAAATGGTGATGATGGTGGTGTAGTGATAATATAAGGCAGTCCCTAATCATGGAACATGTTTGTATACATTTCTAGTTCAGTTGGGTAGAGTTGCACTGCGGGACTTGTCCAAATTTTCAATATCCAAGTTGAATATCATACATTTCATACTTACTGATTTGTCAAAGTCTTTGTCCCACATATCATTAATTGTACAGCCCGCTCCTCTCATTAACAATGCACCGATTCCGCACACTCCAAGATAGTAAAAATTTGGGAAACTACCGGGACTAGCAGCCATAGCAATGCTCCACGCACAAGGTAAATACAACAGCCACGTTCCTTCAAAAGGTAAAATTGTTTTATATCATTATCATTTTAATACAGTGAGTACCTTACCTATTTTCCCGATTCTGAGGTTAGACATGGATTATGCGTACTGATGCTGTACTAATCAAATGTAAATATGGTTGATCTATCTACTAAAAGGTAATAACTTGAGACCAATGATACTCATCTACATATCTTTCTGGGGCACAGGAGTAGAGGGTTGATCATCTGGGACCTGTTATTTGTGTCCTATATTTACATGAACATAATCATAGCACAACACAACTTCAGTTCGCCATGTTACTTTTTTTATTCCCCTTGCTCAATCCTCACATGTCATAGAGGGCGGTAAACAGAATATTGTAAAGATGAGGTGTGGTATTATTGCCTAACAGGACCCTCATTGCTTTGAAACCAAGCCTCTTTATGAAGCTTAGAAAGTGTAGAGCTGTCTGCTTCTATACGAGGAATGTCAAGTCGAGTGGAAAGCTGAGCATTTCTTGGGATCCCTGATGCTCTAAAACCAACTTCTTTTATGAGGAAAGTCTTTGATTGAATGAAAATTGTAAAGGTAAAAGTAGAATAACCCATCGTCATTGTGCTGAATTGCGTATGGGCGTGTTCCATGACTACCTAGCAGCTGTAAAGAGGCACTTCTTGGTAGATACATGTTCACATCATTCCACAATGACAGGGGCTGAAATTAACCATAACATCGGGGTAACCCCCTAATCTTTCATGATTGTTGACATTTCTTTCCAGGACTTTCCCATAATTGACATGATATCATAGAATAATAATTAAAGAATAATAATTTTAAAAAAATAGGATTATCATTGATATTACTTACCTATTGGTTTATCAAAACGAATTAGACGTAGATAGGGTTGTACTCTACCAGGCATTGCATCAACTATTGCGCTTGTTTTAAAACTTATGCACCTCCCTTGTTGGCCTGGATTCTTTATCCAATCAATTGATATTTTCTTATTTATTTTAGTAGTATGAAATTGAGTATACATCTTATTTGATAATAATGGAGAATAATTCTTGAATCTTGGTAAAACATAATGAACAGTTTTGTAGGTTTTTGGTAGGAGAGTAGAAAAGTTTTGTTTTCGTTGGGAAAAATGAGGTATACTAGTAATCCTTGATGTTACAAAGATGTTGTTGATGATGAAATTGAAGGCCACACGAGAGGTCATGGCAAGACCAAGTGGACGCAACTGTTTACAGAACACATTCATCATCTTTGGGTCTGAAAGAAAAAACACAACATGGTAAAACATTTGCATACACTAGTGACAGTGAGTGAGCATTGGAAAACACTGAGGATAATGTTGCCAACGATTTTAGACAAATCCAAGGTGTTGATCAGTGGAGTGGCTTAACCCTAATCTTAAACTTCAGTCTCACTGTCTTATGCGCTGCGGGATGATTGTTGGAAGAATATCCATTACTGCAGTATTTATAGATCATATAGTAGATAGATAGGCATATTATTAACCTAGTTATACTGGTCCAATTACCAGTTAAAATAGGCCACCTCCTCTCCAGTTAGGCCTAACTAAAGACACGCATAATATGACTATCATTCCTACAGGTTAGGTATGCCTAGGCCTAGCAAGAGAAACATGGCGAAGTCCAAATAAGGGGTGTACACAGTAGGACCATTTCGGCCTTGAAGGAAGGATGGAATTAATTCAAAGAAACTAGGCAGGCCTATCTAGGCTATAGCTCGGGCCTGGCTAGGCCTAGCCTAGCCCAGAGAGCTGTTTAATAAATCAGGAAAAGTCCCTAAGCCTACCTCAAACAACACTGCTAGGTTTTAATATATAGATTAATTAGTGTACGGCATAATAAATGCATCTTAACAATCACCATTTATCAAAATGTCCCCGGCTAGGCCTAGGTCTGAAAATACTGAGAAGAGCCGTCCCCGACGACTCGGTACCCAACTTAGTATTTTGATCGTACGCTTCCTGACCTTACGAGACAGGTCATCTTCAATTCATTTTGCCGCATTCAATAAATTATTTTAACATTCCATTCTAAGGCTTTAAAAGTATAGAACAGTAGTAAAAAAAATCTCTTAATCTTTATTCAGTTGAAGCACAATATGTTTCATGTAATTATAGACAGTATATTTGCAACAAAAAGCCCAATCGCTATGTTTTTATATAGTAAATATATGTAAAACTAGCATAAACATTAGTCAACCAGCGGAAACTGAAGTAATAATCTAACATGGCAGCCTCCGTAAAATGGTAATGCTTACCGATTGAGAATTGATTGATCATTGCATTGGCTTAAATTATTGACTGATGTTGATTTTATATTTATAATTTAGTTAATTGTAGGGTTCGTTAGTACTAAAATTGTGCTGTGACTATGTCTATGTTACTACTAGGTTATGCTCGGCCTAGGCCGGCTTCGTCGCCTAGGCCTAGGCTAGGCCGGCTTCGTCGTAAGTCAAAATATTCTGCAGTGCAGTCTGACGTGACTCGGTTGGTGTGGTTGGTGGTAGATGTGGTTCGGCCTAGCAAGAAAGTATTTTCTGTAAAGTTTTAGCTCTGTAATCACGGTTTTTTGGGGGAGGGGTCGTATTTATTCAATATGTTGGAAACAGTATTAGTATTATCATCTTGCTGACAAATAATTGAATTGTGAGGAAAATTAATTTTAGAAACAACTTTGTTTTTGTGGAAAAAGGCCATTGGAATAGTTCCGCATTCTCATTCTTCAAAGGACTATTAAAACCCTGAAAAGTATTCTGTAATTTCTGTATCTTAAAGGTCTTTTTCATTGATATAAATTATATGTTTTCTGTCTGGTTTTATTTACAGTCTTGTAACGAATATGATTAAAGCTAATAGCATCATGGTCTTCTCCAAATCAACGTGTCCATTTTGTCTGATGGCTAAATCTGTGTTAAAAGATGCTGGAGCTAAAAATATGACAGTGTTGGAAATTGAGAATAGACCAGATGCTTTTGATATTCAGGTAAATAATAGGGAAGTACAGTATTTGCATATTAGTGAACTTTTGCTTAAAGTACTTCCAAAGGTTTTTGCTAAATGTTCAATTAACATTTGTCCTTGTACATACATTAAATATTTATGCAACCATTGTTCCAAATTTAAACACTCTAGTAGTAGAGCGGCTAAGGTTGAATTTCAGATAGAATCATGCACTTTTGTAGGAAAGCATGATACTATGTTGCATAAGGATCATTATAAAAATAAACCCAAAAAATAATGCCTCCTAGTGGCCACTATCTTGAAATCCATTATGGCGGTCAAAGTTAATTAATTTTAGCCAATATATTAATATATATAGCACATATCACTGTTAATTGTAAATCTTTACCTATGTTTTCAATATCAGGGAGTGTCATGCAATCATCAGAAATTATGTTAGATGGCTGCCATATTGGGATATAGATATTTCATGCCAAATATATTTGGTGTAACAAAACCCTCAAATTCACCTCATCTTTTATCCCCCTCCCCCCAACTTCCAAATAGTGCAAAAGCAGTAAAAAAAAAAAGGTTATATATATACTTAATAGGATTTGGTTACTTGAGATCTCTGCTCATTAGTCACTGTCAATGCCTAACTCCCCCAGTTTTTACTATACAGATACGGACAGATACTATTTATTTTATTGTCATTGTCGGAGACATTAAATATATTAATTAAAATTACAACGAAAATAAAAAAATAAGCATCCCGCTTCTATGGGAGTATGGTCCCCTCGTTATGTAGGTGTGGTTGGTAGACTAATATTTTCAGATGTCTTAAATAAAAGTTTTAGTTTAGGACAACTTACTAGGCAATATTTTCAGTCATAAAAAAAACATGCTTGTTGATAAAGTTTTTGGTGAAGCTAAAGCCTATTTATCCCACCCCTCTCTTCCCCCTCCTCGAAATCTACTCCTGTATTGCAACACCAGTGCCTGCACTTTTAACTCAATCTGGAGGCTTAGTCCATAAGAAGGAACAGAAATTAAAATTTTTATACAAATTTGAAGGTGTTTCTTTTCACTTTCAGAATGCCTTGAAGGATATGACCGGATCTGCTACCGTCCCTGCTGTGTTTGTCGCGGGAAAATATCTCGGAGGTGGTACGGAGACTCAGGAATTATTTGATACGGGAAAATTAAAGAAACTAATTGAAGACGTAGACACATTTATAAAGAAGAATGATAGTTCATGATGATAATCTTGCTGTGTGTGTAAGAGGCCTAATTAATTATAGATCATATTGCAATTAATTTATCAAGATATTTAACTCAATTAAAATATTGATTTTTATTTAATACTTACTTAGAATATTTTCTTGTGTTTATTTTGTTATTTATATTTTGTTCATATTTCTAGGGATGTGTAGAAGTTGTAAACTGACACAATTCCCAATACAGTATATGTGCACATACTTTGAAATCATCAACAATAAAGTACTGTAATCAAATAAACAATAAAATACAAATAACAAACAATCAACCAACAAATTAATGATCAATCAACCAATTAATAACCTATATCTAACAACAATCAACCAACCAATAACAAATTATCTAACAATCGGTTGACCATACCAAATCTTGTATTGATCAATTAAACCAATAACAAATCATCTAATGATCAATTAACCAATAACAATAATTTAACAATCGGTCAACTAGAGCAATGCATCCAACAATCAAGCAATACCAAATCATTTAATGAACAATCAACCAATAAGAAATCATCTAATGATCAACCAACCAATAACAAATCATCTAATGATCAATTAACCAATATCAAATCATCTAATGATCAATTAACCAATAACAAATCATCTATCAATCAACCCATCAAAATCATAACAATCAACCCATAATAGGCCTAAATCATTTAACAATCGACCAATAACAAATCTGATCGATTAACCAATAAAAAAAAACCATCTAATGATCGATTAACCAATAACAAATCATTTAACAATCGCTCAACTATAGGAAAACATCACACTAATCAATCAAGCAATGGTTATTATTTAATGATCAATTAACCAATAAATCATTTATCAATAACAACCCATAACAAATTATCTAACAATCAACCAATGACAAATCATTTAATATCGGCCAATAACAAATCATCTAACAATCCAATAACCAATCATATAATCAACCATTAACAATCATAATCAATTCACCAATAACACAAATCATCAGCGGCAATCAATTCAGCATTAATATTAACATACCGTATTTATTTGAATAAACACCCCACCCCCTTCGAACAAACACCCCCTATGTAAAGTCTTATTTGGAATAATTGTCTCGTGAGTGAATTTCCCGTACGATTATAAAATCGTAACGATACTGGGTTACATAATATCACTACTACAATTTTACATGGACAAAGCAATTCATACTTAAACAGTACATTAAATTTAAATGTAAATATAATGACTTTGACAAATAAATAACAATAATTTAAACGTGTACATAGTATCACTACTACAATAATAAGATTAATATTTTTCAATCTTATAATTAATTTTATATAGCCGGAGTTAGTTTCGACCTAGGCAAACCTTTGCTAAAAAGGTACACTTTCTCCATCAAAAGGCTTCATGAATGGAATGACCTGTTCGAAGCACGAACTCCTGTAGACCAAACCCAGTACCGTTACGATTTTTAATCGTACGGGAAATCCATTCACGATCATATAATCAACCAATAACAATCATAATCAATTCACCAATAACACAAATCATCATCGGCAATCAATTCAGCAATAATATTAACATACCATATTTATTTGAATAAACACCCCCCAACCCCTTCGAACAATCACCCCCTATGTAAAGCCTTACTTGGAATAATTGACCCAGGCGTTTGTACTTTCCTCGAACAAAGTCCCCCTAAATGACTGTAAACAAGTATAATGGAAGAAAAGTCATTATCAACACTATCTATTAATGTTCTATTCCAGTAGAATTACATTTTTCTAACCTGGTTGGGATCAGTAAGTCTTTATGATCACGCAATGACACATTTTGATGGTAGGCCTAATATATGTTCTAGTTATTTATTTATTTATTACGGTATAAAATATATTACAAAACAATTATAGCAAAGAGCTAAATATGTTTGTATTACAAAATAGAAAAAGAAAAAAATATATATCCCTAGAAAAATATACATAAATATAACAATAGAAAAATAAAATTTATGGAACAGGCCATTAAAAATTTACAAACAACATCAAAATTAAAATAAACATTTACAGTGAAATTAAGGGGCGTTTGAGTATAAGTGACGTACTTGTATACATTTCACACTAATAAAATTAAACACCTCCCTCGAATTAACGACCCTTCAAAACCCCTTCTCAAGAGTAAGCGCCCCGAGGCGTGTATTCGAGTATATTATATATGTACGGTATAATACAGTTTTACTGTACTGTGTTTAACAATCAACCATTAAAAGATCATCCATGAATCAAAACAAATCATCCACCAATCAGTCAAAACATAAATAATTCAACAATAATCCAATAAACCATCTAACATGAAATAAATCAGAAATCAACTATTATAATATTAATATTTAATTGACCAATAATCAAACACATCGATATAACTCATTCAAAATGTATGATGTATTGGTTGACCGATGTATGAATTAAATAATAGTACTGTACTGTAAAAATAACATAACACGTGTTTACGTTGTATTTACGTTTTAAATACTAACAATACCATTAACAAACCATCTAACAATCAACCAATAACAAATCATTTTATTTATTGCCGTTTTTGTATTTATGTTCTTAAATTTAAAAACGTACATAAAACACACAATTCATTAAATAAGTGATTCTATGAGATTAACGGCACGACGAGTTCAAACTGCAAGAAGTGGCGTCAAACACGTCTGCAAAAAAAACGATCGTGCATGTGTGCCAGTGAATGACAAGTGCGCCCTCAATTTTATCATACTTAGCAACCATGGGAACTCCTCCGACGCTGTTCCATAGAAACCGGACATTACACGCTTGCTTCATAACAAAAGCCGCAATGCAAACAGCTGACGCAGGCGCGGCCTCACGACACCACCAAAACAATCGATAACAACCACGGGGACAGAAACGCTTCAATCGCCGGTGACACCATACAGAGACGCGTACTAAAAAACGTAACAATTCACAATAATGGCGTCTGGAATAGATACGCAATACCAAGGCCCTATTTCGGCATTTAACACACAGTCTGTTGATAGTCGAACCCGTTTTCTAACTGAGGTAAGATACGTTTCGTTTTTTTTCAGCAGAAATGTATGATAGGAATGCCAAAATGGTTAGGCCTACATAGTATAATAGCCGATGTCATTCCATTATGACCACACACCACCAGTCTGAGTCGATAATAAAGTTATTGAGGAAGTACGTTAAAAATATTTAAAAAGTTTAGTACCCTGGGGTTCTCGAAATGTTGTTTTTGAAGACGGTGCAATGCAGTATTCCTGAGGAATATTAATAATGTTTATAATCATAATTACAACTGGCTTACACGGTATATGGAGGCCCAGAGGAGGGAGGGGTGATTAGAAAGTACATTGAAATACGACTTTGTTTTTACTTGGCTAGGCTAAGTTTTTTAGGGGCATCATGTTTTTTTTTTTTTTTAATTACAAT